>NC_141617.1:13439810-13739810 GCF_047967505.1 Dipteris shenzhenensis | reverse complement strand
GCCAATTTCCTGTCATTCATCTTGTTTGATTTCATATCTCTAATCTCATACCAAAATTCTTAGATTTAGGGTTTAAGTGAAACAACCCCACACCTAGCTCCCCTCCTTGTGCTTTTGGCAAAGGTTTCTAAAGGCCCAAGACTTCTTACTTTGATAATATCTTTTTGCTTTTGCTAGTTGCACCTCTTAGTCATCTTTAGCCTCTTCCCTTTTCCTTTTTCATGCCATTGAGCAGTAGTGCTTGTCGTTTTTGAAGATCCAATATTAGTGGTGATTGTTGGTCTGGCCACAGGGCCTCACATGGCAACACGCTCAACTCCCCAAGCCATTGAGGTTCTCCTCTCTACAGAAGATAAGCATCAAGTGAATCAAGAAATCTAATCACTTCATGAGAGAGTGGTGTTGGGCTTAACAATTGGTGGACTCATGCCCACATGTGGTAATGGTAATGCCTCATAGGCTATTTGGACTTCATCGTGTTAAGTAGGGTTTTGATCTCCTTTTTTATTATGTTCGTTATTGAGCTCTATGGACCCTTTGAAAGAACCATAACTATCGGGTCTTTGGTAATCCCACTCTTGCTAAATATCAACTCTTTTGGGCATCTCTATGGCAATCACTTTATGATAGTTTACATGCGTAGAATTTAGATTATCCTACTTTCTTGTCATGTAATGAAAATTTATGAAGCTTGTAACTAGGGGTCCCAGCTTTTGGGACTGATTCTTGTAATATAACCTTCAATGGATTTGACCTAGAAAAGTGTGTGTGTGTGTGTGTGTGTGCAGCCTAGGAAGGTTGAGTTTCATATATCAAGGAAGTCTAATAGATTCATAGACCTAGCACTAATTTGATTGCCAAAAGATGAATTTTGGGTCAATATGGTGATTTTGTATTGATATGTTGAAGATATACATTAATAGCCCAACATTACATCATCAGTGCCAAAAAAAAACTGCACCATAAATGTTCTTACAAGAAAGTGCATGTGAGAATAGCTATACCTCGCAACCAAGTAAGAGCTCTTTTATTGAGAAAAGAATGTTCAAGTCTTAAAATATGGCTTTAGTACTTTGTTCGTGGCCTTGCCTTGTCCGTTACACCTAGGATAGTATGTTGTGGTTGCTCCAAAACATTCTTTTATGGTTAATGATCAATATTTCAAGCAAATGATAACTTCAAGCAAAAAACAAAGAGCCTTACTTGATTACAAAAGCATTAAAATATAGTTAGTCCTAAAAAGAAAATACATTTGTATCTCACATGTGGAGCTAGTATAAGCAAAACAATTGGTAGTTGTTCAAGGACTTGTTTAAGAACTAGCGAGGTTTTACAATCGACAAATAGAAGATGTGAATGACGAGCTCCCAAAAGCACTATTGATCATGTTTGAAAAAGAAGCACACAAAATGAATAGCACAACAATCCACTTTGTGCTACGCTTACCAATCCACAGAAAAAATCTCACATCATTATCAAGAGAAGGACTATACACATTAAGCTCAAGTATAACTCCTTGTCTTTGATGAGATATCAGTCATTGGAAAGCACACCTTGAACTTCATAGACTTACAAATGGGCTCTACCACTCATACTCACGTAGAATTCTTTGGCGCAATTGATGTGATTTCTTGTAGAGCTTTTATCAATCTAAACTAGTATTAACATTTTAAAACTGATGATGAAAACCTTGAAGCCATTGCACAAACATATTGGAATATGCCCCCAAAATGCTTTGAGTTAACTAGAACTATCAAACAAAACAATCAAGAATTCACCAAGCATTGAATTCATTTCAAACATGCACACAAAAAAAAACTGGACGTGGACATCTATTTTGAAGAAAACAATATCGAATATTTAAAATTCTATCTCTAATTTTGTAATTGTCTTCTTTACCCAATGTGAGAAACCCCCCCCATAATTTTGAGGGAGGTAATAGAAAGATGTGTTCAACAAAATACTTTCGATTTTTTGAAGCGAAGTTTTTCATAACCTCATCTATACCTTCTTCATACCATTGCTTTCAACACAAAATAATATGATACTGTTTCAAAATTAAAGTTGCTGCCAAGTTCTAGTTGTTCAAGGAAAGTACTATAATTTATAATTAATACATTTTTCAATTGGGGGAACCTATTGGTAAAAACACGCACATTGCTCAGATACTAGACTGACCATTTAATAACATTCCTTTGCATATATATGGCACATCATCCATAATACTAATTATGGTTTATACTAAATGTTCAAAGCAAAGGGTTTATGCTCTCAATAACATTCCTTTGCAGAAAATTGTGGTCAGAGGACTGTTGCCAAGAAGAATTTTTTCATTAAATGTATATAGGCTTGCTCTCCTTCCAGTGGTGGAGATCGGATGGATAGTACGGATGGATAGTACCCAATCTTCCTCCCCTATTATTGTTGCTATCCTAAAAGCTTGGGCTAGCTTCTAGAGTACTCTTTTAAGGGTTCACGTTTCCTCTCTAGAAGAGATTGTCAGGTAGCCTAACATGTAGAATGACTATATACCTAATGAGGATGGTAGACCACATGGTAATTCTCACTATAGGGCAAAGGGACAAGTATAGAGGTGGGAGCCTGTAAAATGTCAGAAGCCTCCCCAATGGGGACAAAGGTGCCACCCAATACTGCTCATAGAAAAAGATGATGTGTCAACACTCTTCTTTCACCATTTTCAGGACAAAGAGTGCCTTAGTACTGGCCCTCACTTGACCTGAGCATTGGCTCTCATAGGTTTCCTATGTTCCACAAATTTTTCGAAAAGTTAAAAAAAGTAAAAATTAGCTCCTTGGTGACCGCGATGGTTTCGGATTTGGATTCTAAATTCACGAAGGCTACTTTCACGCTGAAATTGGCCCGTTTACCATGCCATGTGATTCATGGACATGGAACATTATCCATAGATGATGATACTAATTATGATTAATGAGGCTAATCAGGTTTAAATAAAATGGATAAAATAGCAAAGGAAAAGGGTTTTGTGTTTGTTTTGTTGCTGGTTTCTGTGCAGTTCTGTTTTGTGTCTGTGAGCGTGGCTATGGCGACCACCGGAGATTTCTTTCGGAAGAGGGATGACTATCGCAAGCATCCTATGCTCTCCAACAATCTTCGTAGAGCAACCCCTGGCCTCGGCATTGCCTTAGTTGCTTTCGGCATCTATCTTTTCGTTGATGGGATGTATGATAAGCTCTCCAAACCTAAACCCGGCTCCGATCACTCCCATCATTAACTTCGTATTCCTCGGGAGCCCGTTTCTCATCTCTTCAGGTAATCCAATGAACTTTGTTGTAAATTGCTCCAAGTTTTGATAAGACCAGCCTTTTTGGGGCGTCTTTTATCTTTTTACAATTCTGTAGTCAGAATTCCTAAATAAAAGACAGCTTCTACATCGAACTCTGGCTTTCTCTGGATTGATCTTTTAGTTGAGGAGTTTGCTGATCGCATTATGGTTCGGCGTTTTCTCTTGCGTATGGTGTAGTTGGTTCAACTCCATCTTCTACAGGTTGAGGCACGTGTTCTTTTAAAAGGGTGGTGGCTTCTGTCTTTTGAACAAGCTTTCATTCTTGTAGCTGAATTCTTGCGAATCTTCACGTAGGTGACTTAAGCACTATTATACCCAGTTGAATTTGTCCTTTGGCATTTAACGCAAGGAAAATAGAAGTGAAGTGAAAGCTGCCAACCAAATGCATTTGAAGTTGAAGGAGGCAGAGGGCTGCCAGTCTTCTACCCCTTAAACTGGCCGTCTGACCCCTCTAACCAGGTCAACCAGGGCCCAATGGCCGACCCAGTGTGTAGATCTGCCTACAGATTTAAGCAAGATCTGCCCCCAGACGTGGCTCCATCCATGCCCCTCCTGTGCACCTATATAAGGCCACTTCCAGCGATCCTTTTCCAGCCGTAGTGTCTTGACTCTTGTTAGCCGTATAATGGCCTCCAGTGTTGTTAGCCGTATAAAGGTGAAACACCTGCTAGGATCTAACCCTAAACACAGCTCCAAGCAAAATCAAAACATTGGTCAGGAGGTGACTCACCTCCCAGCCACTCTTGAGCATGTGGGCTAGAGATGAGACTCCCACAAGGCTATGCCCATAGCTTCGGTGTCTCATACCACCTGAACCGTCCACAAGGAGCTCTCAACTATATCCGTGACCGGCCATGTAGAAGCGAGAAGTCTAGGCTTGTGATCCAGACCAGACAATCAGTGGTGTCAATACAATAGCCTTGGCCACTCCTATAGAAGAGCATCCTATACAATAGCTTTGGCCACTCCTATAGAAGAGCATCCTGCTTCCTATAAAGCGTCCTGGCTAAATATAGCCAAGTGGACCCTTGCTATTGTTCGAAGTCCTCTAGCCCCATGTTAGCCCACTTACCTTAATCCTAGGGCCGTCCCTTGCGGCCCCTAGCCGTGCCAAATTAAGTCCACTTATTCGAGGAATGGCAACTAGGTACATAGCATCTTTCCCCTCTTAAAGCGTTTACTCCTAAACAAAATTGGGAAAGGTCTTCTGCAAACTAATAATTGACTCCCAAGTTGAATCCTCCTGAAACCTATCCTTCCACTTGACCTTAAACTCTAGAATTACGAGTTCCCTTCCCTAAAATCCACAACTATTTCAAGTTCATGTGGAACACAGGTTTAAGCCCTCAATCTCTACAAGTTCTTGGGGTGGACTATTTCAACTCCCATTGCCTCTTTGAGTCTATTGACATGAAAGATGGGGTGAACTTTTACATGTGGAGGGAATTCTAGTTTGTAGGCAACCTCATTAATCTTTAAGGTTCCACAGTACCTAGGGGATAATTTCTCTACCGGTTCCCTCTCCGTTAACATTTTAGAATCCTTTGTTATGGTTCCTTTTTCTGCACCCTCCCCCCCCAAAAAAAATAAAAAATAAAAAAAAGAATCCTTTGATATTCACAAGTATTCTTGAATTCCCTCAGAAAACTCTCTGGGCACGTCTATTAGCGTGCTCTATCCTGAGCACTCATGATTGATTCTTGTTTAATCAATCGCATCTCTTGCATATTTTGCAAGAAATTTTTAGCTGCATTCAGCTGAATACCCTTCAATCCAACCGTCACGAGCACTTGGGTTGATAGCGATATATCCGTACATAAGCATAAAGAACTGAAACCATTGGCCGTATGCTTGGCCCTATTGTAGGCAAATTCCATCATTGGGATGCAGTTTTTCCAATCCGATGGCCTTTTGGAGATGTATGTTCGAAGCATATTTTTGTTTGCCCATTAGACTCAAGATGGTGAGTGGAACTCATACTCAAGGAAGTTCCTAATTTTCAATAAACACTTCTTGCCAGAAGTCCCAGAGAACTTCAAATCTCTATCACTGTCTATATCACAAGGCAACCCATACAGTCTAAACAAATTGCTCAACAAACTGATGAGCTAGTTCTAGGGACCTTTGTCGGTAAAATCTAGCCATCTTCGTCAGTCTATCCATCACTACCTACGTTGAGTTCGTGGCAACCCCACAATGCAGGCCATGGAAATTCTTTCCCATTTACTTCCAAGTATATATAGAGGATGCAACAACCCTCCGACTCTAAGGTGTTGTGCCGTATGCCATGGAAATTCTTTCCCATTTACTTCCAAGTATATATAGAGGATGCAACAACCCTCCGACTCTAAGGTGTTGTGCCGTATTTAGTTCACAGTGCACACTATTGGCATTTTATCACATAGTTAGTAACGTCGGCCTAATTCGTGGATGACCCGCAGTTGGTGTGTCATGACATTCATATAAGATCTTTCTCCTAAACTCCGCGTCATTAGGAACGTAAACCTTTCCATTCTGGTATAGTAAGCCAGTCTGAATGTAGAATTGACCACCCGCCACTTGAACAGATGGTATGATGCCGTTTCAGGACTCCCGAAATGGTACGGTGAAACGTTTCTTGAAACGAAAATGCCGTTTCGGGGCAGGCATTTTCCTTTGCCCCAAAATAGTCCGTGGGTGCCTGTTGCCATTTCTTTCTTGCACCCCCCCTCCCGGGGGTGTGCGATGTTCGTCTGCTGAGTGTTCCCCCTCCAGCCGTTTCACCTCATCTCAGCCTCCTTTGGCAGCTCCCCTTTCCTGCCTGCTCTCCTCTTGCACACATCAGCAAGGCTAGCCTGAAATCAGGCTGTCCCAGCCTTTTTTCCAGCTCCAAAACAGCCTGTTTTTCTGAGTTATCTGCTCCCAAACAGCCCCTTTTTCTGAGTTCTCAGCTCCAAAAAGCCCCTTCTTCTCAGCTCCAGATCACTTTCTCTTTTATATAGTTTTCTGCTTTAAAAAAGCCCCTCAGTACCCTTTTATTGTGTTCTCAGCTCCAAAACAGCCCCTTTTTATCTTCCTCACACAAATGTCACATGGCTCTGGATCCATTCTGGAAACATGTAGAGAAAGTGGGGAACTACGAAGGGTCCGGTGGATCCAAAGCGGAGATGCTTGTGTTGTGGAGTGGTCAAGTTGGGGAGTATCACCATGTGAAGGACCATCTTGCCCATGTGCCAAACAAAGATACAGGGCCACGCCCCCATGTTCCTTGAGATCCCAAAGAGGTGAATTTTGTGGCTATATTGGAGGAAGCTGGAGCTGGTTCAAGTCAAGCAGGGTCAGCAAAGAGGGGCAGATATGCAGGGTCAGAGAGTGGCCATCTTATCTCAGTGACGGGTTTGCATGCAAAGATGACTCCTTAGCTAGGTGATGTATCACGAGTGACGAGACATCCTCCAATGCATAGAGGTTCATGTTTTGTACGAAGGGCTAGCATCCAAGCTGGTTTTCAGAAGCAAGCAATGGCAAAGGCAACTAGGAAGCTCATCCGGTTGTTCATACGGTGTGCCAATCCCTTTCATGTGGCCAAGACAAATCAATGGAGGAAGACCATGAGGGCCATTAGCATTGGATGCAAGTGGGAAGGCCCTTCATCTGAGGTTTTGCAGGTACGAGAGCTCAAGTAGGAAAGAGCATGCAAGGAGGTGTGGACTGTTCAAGAGTACAGCAAAGGGTGATCTCTTTGAAGTGTATTTCAGATATGAGAGGCGGTGCTTGTGAGGGCCAGTCTACAGAAGCGTGAATGTAATGTTTGCTGCGAGCTTTGTTCATTGTTTTTGCCAAACACCCTCTCCTCTTCCTTCATACACCTTTCTCTTATCCTTCCACCCGTCTTTCTCCTTTCGTTCTACTTCCTCTTCCGTTCGAACATGGCTACCCTGTCAAAGATGGCGGAGAAGAAGGTGAAGGCTCCGATATTACCCCCCTCCCCGGTAGATCATCAACAACGGTGGTTGGTGTGTTACGATGGAGTCCGTCTTCCAATCATATGACTTAGCAGACTTCATTTTGGTGGGTATAAAAAGGTCCCCCTCTTGCAGCGACTTAGGGGTCCTCAATCTAAAGGAGGCCGAGAATTCGGCTCAACTCTGGGACATAATCAATACTTCATTTTTTTGTGCTGTACTCCTCAAATCATAAATTATGTGAAGCAAATGACAGTAGCCAAAAGCATCTAGGAGCACCTGACATCCTTGTATAATAGGACCTCTCCCATGAAGAGGGTTTCTCGAGAAGTTTAGATGAGGGTGTTGGATCCCGCAAATTTTTCATCGATGCGGGAGCATATCAGCAAGCTCCAAGAGGTTCAACAGGAGATTTTTCAGGTGGGGAAGGAGATATCATTTGAGGATATGGCCATCACATTGCTCTCTTGATTATCTTCTCAATATTCTGCCTTCTATTGGTCCTTGATAGTACTAGTGGCAGGATGAATACATTGACTTGGGAAGAATTGTACCATGGTTCAGAAGACTTGGCAGCTCTGCACAAGAATCATGACGGCACCTTCGACACCAGGACAGACGCAGAGAAGGAAGCGCTGAAGGCGGAGTATCTGTGCAATCACTATGGCCAAAAAGGTCACTATCAGAAGAAGTGCCCTCTACAGATGGCCAGAAAGGTCACTATCGGAGGAAGTGCCCTCTATAGACAGCCAATAATGGTACCGGTTCTTTTGCAGCCATTAGTCCGGCCTTTGTCCAAATTGAGATTCTTGATTCTCTAGCATCTTCTGTTGGGGAGGGGTTGCACTTCATAGTTTTTTCCATACGTGACCATACGCATACGTCATACGGGTACGGAAGTATGATTGGAGTATGGTTCAGCCCCCGGGGCTGAATCATACGTGACCCTAATTTTACCCCAAAAATATAGAATGTACACATTTACTTGAGAGAGAACTACAAAACTTCAAACTTCAAACTTTTATTGATTTTAAAGTCATGAAGAGTCTAGGAACTGGATTCTGTCATTTTGATACATAGTGATAGACACCAAAACATCATGATCAATCATCAAAGGTAGCAGGTAGTAGATACTAGAAAAGTGAAAGAATCCTGGGCCCTGTACGCTGCAGGTACTACATCAAAGGCAAGCTGGAAAACATCATATAACAAACTGAAAAGGCTGCCAGCTTGGGTCTTGCAAGCTGCCACAGGCTACAGCCAAGAAACAAAACTGAAATGCATCACAACTGATGAGGCTCAAGCGTCAAGGTGTATCCTCATCATCATTATCATCAGCATCAGTGCCATCCTTCTCGTCATCACTATCAATCTCATCTGCCTCGGCATGGGACTCCAAAATACTGGAGCTGCTTGAAGCTGCAGCAACATTCATCCTTCTTGTAACAAGAGGGGCTGGTCCGGCTGGAATCTCCTCTTCTCCCTTTGTAGTCTCTTGCAAAGCAAGTAGCCTTTCATCATCCTTCTCCTTGTTAATGATTTCCAAGGTCACTTCTATCTTCTCAAATCCCCTTTCCTTGATTTTGGAGATCAGTCACAAATTAGTATGGATGTATACTAATTGCTCTGTATTCTTTGGAAGAAGCCTATTCCTTCTTTTGGTATGTATAAGAGAGAATGTGCTCCAGTTCCTCTCACAAGGAGAAGCACATGTTTCTTGCGAGAGCACTTGAATAGCCAATTGCTTTAAATTTGGAGTGTGAGCCCCAAATGTCTCCCACCACTTCACCCCTTGGTGCATCCTCTTATCATCCTTTGCAATTGCCCGAGCAAATGTACCTGACATGGACTCGTAAACATCAAACTCATCAAATAAGATGTCCTGCCTCTCAACATCATACTTCGTGTACCGCTCAATGACATCCATCCACCCATCATGCACCTCCTTATCACCATCTGGATTTCTCTCTCTCCAAATAGGATGGAGAACAACTGCATGTAAAGGATAGTGCATCATATCCCACCTATTAACACACAAGGCTCTGACATCAGCCAACTTGGAGGAGTCTTTGCTATCTATAGTCCGTATCTTCTCCACCATTCAATCAGTGAGCTCATATACAAGTCCCATGGTAGTCCCTTCCCTATTAGCCAAACGGACGATCTTGAGAATAGGTGCACATATCTTTACTATGACTCTTGCTTTCTGCCAGAACGAGGCACCCAATACAATGGAAGACACCTGTTGTGCTTTCAGAGTGTGTGATACTTTCTTCCTATAGTACTCATCACTCACAACTATATGACGCAATCCATTGTAGACTCTCTCATCCAACAAGTTTGCTAACACGATAAACATGTAAGCAAACCGAGTCTGTGCAGGTTTCACTAATTCCTTCTTGCTGAAAGTTGTGTATAATGCTAACACAGTGTGCTTCCGAGTAACAAAAGTGACAATCATGTTGGCATGTGTTAACACTGGCTTCACCCAAGCAAGCTGCCTAATGTCCTCAAACAAGAGGTCAAGGCAATGGCATGTGCATCTAGTATAGAAAATATGAGGCCACTCCTCTACCAAATCTCCTGCTCGCACGCAATTAGATGCATTATCCATGCACACCTGCACCACATTATTTGGCCCAACATCAAGAATGGCATCTTTTAATATCCCAAAAATGTATTCCCTTGATCTATACTGCCCACTAGTTGTTGAGAATCAGCATCTCCAGGAGTGGCCAGCCGACCAGCCCCCATGCAGCCGGCCCAGTTGGCCTGACCAACCAGGCTGGTCGGTCCAGCCAGACTGGCCGACTCCCCCCCTGGCCTGCCCTATAAAAGGGCCTCCTTCCCTTCACTTCATTTCTGCAGTTCTTCCAGCACTTCTTCCTTCAGCCTCCTCGTTCCTAGGCTCCAGCCTCCTCGCTCCAGGCTCCTTCAGCCTCCTCGTTCCTAGGCTCCAGCCTCCTCACCTCAGGCTTCTGCCTCCTCGCTCCAGGCTCATCCAGGCTCCTCGTTCCAGGCTCCTCCAGCCTCCGTGCTCTCAGGCTCCAGCCTCCTTGTGCCCAGATCCTCTGCTCCAGTTCAGCCCCTTCTGCAGCTCCTGTTTCTCATCCTGTTCAGGACTCCTTGTATTACAGTTGCTGCCCTGGTTTATGGGCTAAGTTACAGCAGATCTGTTTGTGGCACATCTTGTTGTCTCTAGTATTCTCTGTGTGATTCTGTAGCTTCAGTTTGCTTACATCTTCCGCTGCCACTCTTGACATGGTATCAGAGCACTAGGTGCTCCCCATCCTCTTGGTTACTGAAGCATCCACCAACACCTGGGTGATTTCTTCTATGCATCTCTCTTGCTGGTCGGCAGCCTATGTTCCTCCTGCCTCTGTGATCAGCCCGTTGCCTTCTCCTCCTGCCTCGAGATCGGCACCTTGGTCACTTCTCCCTATGGTTGGCTTCACTGCAGGCTCCTAGTTTTCTGGTCGGCATCTTCCTAGGCACATGTCTTGTTGGTCGGCAGTACCTCTTGAGCACCAATTTTAGTCGGCATCCATCCTGCCCCTGAATCCAGGTACATCTGTGACCTCGACAGCTTCTCTAGCATCTCCTACTCCGAGGCACCAGTCGGCATCTTGAAAATCGTTTTTTTTTTTTTTGAAAATTTGCACCCGTACCCCGGACTATCAATAGCAGCCTACTGCTTCATCAAGAGCCTCTCCCCCCCTTCCTTCATCGCGCATCGGGTCGGCTCCCGTCTTCACCCGTACGACTTTATTAAGGGGTTCCTGGCAGAATTTATTGGCTCTTGATTTTTGGGTTCGATAGTTCTCTGTTTGGTATTGAAACACATGGGGGACCTCAGCCACTCAAGAAATCATAAGTCCTATCTAAAAAGTACGGATCTCCACACCCAGATACAGATCCCAATCCTTCCCCACTTCTCTGAAACTCAGAAGTTTGATGGTACTAACTACGACACCTGGAAGGATAACATCGCCGCAGTTTCAGAGGGGGACAGACATCCTCTTCTCCATTTACTCTCTCGTACAGGTTCCCATCTACCGGATTCTCTTCATCGACAAACCTTCCTCATTTGCACTACACTCCGAGTCTTGGATTGTTTCTTTACATGGCCCCAACCGGAAACATACTCTCGAGGGGGACTCTCCCGTTCACCATCCTTCAACAGTCCGGCTCGTCATCGACAATACCAGCTTCTTGCGGACTCACCCAGCTCCCTGCTTCTTCTCTGGCTACTTAACACTCGACTGGATCTCGGCTTTTCTGTCGGCACCCTCAGTACCTTCATGCAAACCCCTTCGCTTTCTCATTGGCAAGCTGCTCGACGTCTCCTCCATCTTCAGGGGACCTCTACTTTCGGGCTCTTATATACTGCCGGTGGTTCCTCTCCTTCCCCGCTCACTCTCCGAGGTTGGAGTGACTCCGATTGGGCTGGCGACCCCAATTCTCGCCGCTCTACCATTGTGCTCCTATTCAGCACCACTTCCGACAACGTCGCCGACATATTTACCAAATCTGTTTCTCCTCCCCTTCTCCAACGTCATACCAGCTCTCTGGGTCTTGTGCCACACCCTGGAGCTGAGAGGGGGTGTTGAGAATCAGCATCTCCAGGAGTGGCCAGCCGACCAGCCCCCATGCAGCAAGGGGGGCCAGAGGGGGTAGGCTGGCCGACCAGCTGGTCGGCCCAGTTGGCCTGACCGACCAGGCTGGTCGGTCCAGCCAGACTGGCCGACTCCCCCCCTGGCCTGCCCTATAAAAGGGCCTCCTTCCCTTCACTTCATTTCTGCAGTTCTTCCAGCACTTCTTCCTTCAGCCTCCTCGTTCCTAGGCTCCAGCCTCCTCGCTCCAGGTTCCTTCAGCCTCCTCGTTTCTAGGCTCCAGCCTCCTCACCTCAGGCTTCTGCCTCCTCGCTCCAGGCTCATCCAGGCTTCTCGTTCTAGGCTCCTCCAGCCTCCGTGCTCTCAGGCTCCAGCCTCCTTGTGCCCAGATCCTCTGCTCCAGTTCAGCCCCTTCTGCAGCTCCTGTTTCTCATCCTGTTCAGGACTCCTTGTATTACAGTTGCTGCCCTGGTTTATGGGCTAAGTTACAGCAGATCTGTTTGTGGCACATCTTGTTGTCTCTAGTATTCTCTGTGTGATTCTGTAGCTTCAGTTTGCTTACATCTTCCGCTGCCACTCTTGACACTAGTATCCACAGACTTCAAGAAGACAGATCCAAAAATGCATGAGACCATAATATTAATGATAGGCCTACGCCGAGTGTCAGACCAGCCATCACACACTATGCTGCATCCATACTTTTTCCATTTCTCCCGAAACTGCAGCCACTCTCGATCTATGCATACGACCTCATTTTTCAGCTCCGAAGTGCACAAGGATTTGTAGGATGGAGGCTTAAAGCTAGGCCCAACTTGGCCAATTGCACGGACCATTTTCAAAACATATGGACTCCTCACCTTCCAATGAGAATGTCCTCTGCAAAGAAAAAGTGCTGAAGAGCAATGTGGGCATCCTTCCGTGCCTGGGACTCCCATGCCTTGGCCAAGGCTCCGTGGGTTACTCTTATTTTTGGGTTCATGTGTAGATGCACTTGCACTTGCAGCACCACTCTCCCAGGCATCTCCCAAATTAGCCACATTTGCATCAGGCTCTTCTGCAAATTTATTATTTTTTGCCTTTGCTTGCAACCTTCTGCAAGTGTCTTTCACATTTTCAGGGGGGGAGGAGCAAGGGTCAACCCCAAGGCCTGTCAGCGCAAGAAAGTGTGCTCTTATGCGGGTAGGTCCTCCATCCCATTTGTGAGGGCAGTACTTGCATTTACAAGTGAATTGCTCTTTTCCCAAAGGCTTCAGTGTCTGCACAAATTCCCATTCTTCTCCTTTCTTTCTTCCCATTTGCGAGAGAGAGAGAGAGAGAGAGAGAGAGAGAGAGAGATGAGAATCTGAATTTCAGAACGAGAAGAAACTTCAAGACCCAAAATTCAACAGATAACATGGATGATGGAACTTGGAAGAGATAAGAGGGAGTCAATGGTCACCTCGGTCCTCCTTCAATCGAATCCTGAAGGCTAAGAGTCACAAGAGCTCCGAGAATCTTCTCTTGCTAAAGGCCAGGACCCAGGTAGTTGAAGCCTGAGACTCCAGAGCTCAAGGTGGAGTCTGGACTCTGGAGTCAGGACAGTGGAAGGCTGCAGCCTACGTTGGATCTTGGGTCACGGGTGCTTGGAGGGCTGGTTGTACGGCAGCCTGCAGGACTTGGTATGCTGGCTGTACGGCTGGCAGCTTGCTTGTAGCCTGTATGGAGATTATAGGGCTGGGCTCAAGGGCCAATGTTGTACGGAAATGGTACGGCTGTACGGTTGGGCTCAACTTTCAAGGGCCAAGGGTCAAGGGTGGAGGTTGGAGGGTGGAGAACGGCGCTTGCTGTTGCAAATTGGAGACGAATGGCCGTACGGGTGGACTATGATAAGTATATTTTTTTGTCAAAAAAAAAAGCGTACGGATAGAAGTACGGAATCCGTACAGTACGGACGATTGTACGTGTACGATTTCAACTTTGTTGCACTTCAAACCAAGGATACCAGGACTTGGATTGTCGATAGTGGGGCATCTCGCAATATGAGCCCCTCTCTAGCCGCACTTAAGGATTTCGTGGTTTTGGGGAAGTGATAGTTGCATTGATAACAATTCTATCATCAAAGTTCGTGGACAAGACAATCTCAACATTATCCCCGACGGCAAAGGGGGGATGCACTTCTCGAAGGTATTGTTTGTTTCCTCCCTTGGTTTGTAAAAACCCTAAGGTCTGATAAAAGTGGGGAATTTTGTGTGATGAAGGGCATTCGACCGGAACTTGCCAATACCAAAACTGCCTCTGAAGCAGGCGTAGTTCAGTGGAAGAACATGACCATGGTGGAAATGTCTAGAGCCATGCTAGCACACCGTAAGCCTCCTCGGTTCCTCTGAGTGGAGGCTATAGCTGCGGCATTACGTATCCTTAAGCGTTCTCTGACTGCTGCTGGTCTGAAGGTAACTCCCTTTGAGGCTTATTTTGGAAGAAAACATGATGTATTCTATTTTCTTGTATTGCCTTTGTCCACATTCTAAAGAAACGGAGGGGGAAGATGGATGTTTAAGTTCACTTAGATGATCTTTGTGGGCTACAATTCTCAGTCAACCGGTTACAGGTTGCATGACTCTTCAAGGTGGGAGATTGTCCTCAATAGGGATATTGTTTTTGATGAATAGATTCCATCTTTGCAGAGCTAGTTGATGATGCTGATGATAGTATTGATGTTCCTACGCCTGAGTTCCCTCAAGTATCAACAATTGTTCCAGATGATCGACTTGAGAGTGATCCGGACAGTGACCCGATGATGCCCCATCTTCTTAGGATGTAGGGGAGAGTGTTGAGATATCGAGCTCCACTCGTGATACGCGAGAGTGACCGTTGTGCATTTATGTCACCGACTTGTTAGCTGCAGATGCGGTTGGTACATTGCCCATGAATAATAGCTGGATGACTTGGAGTTGGTTCCAAGACCAAAGCGCCGTTTGGTTATTGGTGTCAAGTGGGTCTGTAGACCAAGTACAATCTGATGGTACTGTGGATAAACATAAAGCCCGTCTTGTGGCCAAAGGATACTCACAACAACATGGGATCGATTATGAGGACACCTTTGCTCCCACTGCCCGGATGGCCACTCTTAGGACGGTATTGGTGGTTGCTGCTCTCGAGTAATGATCGATTTATCAGATGGATGTCAAATCAGCGTTCCTTAATGGTGATCTGAAAGAGGAGATTGATGTGGAACAACCTCTAGGCTTTGCCAAGTCAGCAGGGATGGTCTACTGGTTAAAGAAGGCTATGTATGGCCTGAAGCAAACTCCGGGAGCTTGCAATCAGAAGATAGATGAGTTCTTTGTATGGAAGCACTTTCAGAGGTTACGAGTTGGTCCAAATCTATACATCTTCCGACAGGATGGTCTTACTTCCCTCATAATGCTGTATGTTGATGACCTCTACATTACAGGCAGTCACATAGCCCATATTTCCGAGACAAAGGCTGCTTTTTCTCAGGCCTTTGAGATGGCGGATCCAGGGCTACTGCACTTCTTTCTGGGATTGGAGATTTGGTAGGGCAAGGAAGACTACTTTGTGTCACAGGAGCGATATGTTCAAGAGCTTCTAGATGCTTTTCATGACAGAATGTAGATCCATCTCATCACCCTTGGACCCCCACACCAAATTGTCTAAGTATGATCCTAGTGAGCCAGTGGATGCAGGTCACTACCATCAATTGATTGGATTTTTGATCTGGCTACTTAATACCAGGTTGGATCTGTGCTACTCAGTTGGGTTACTAAGATATTTTATGTAGACACCAAAGAATACTCATTGGGATGTGGGTATGAGGATCCTTAGGTACCTTCAGGGTCCTCGTATTCGAAGGTTATTCTATCAGTCAGGGCAGCAGTCTAGGATCACTAGGCTGGAGTGATTTTGACTGGGGAGGAGAGTTAGACACTTGACGTTCGACCACCGGCTAGTGTTGTACCTTCGGCTCAGCATCAGTCACATGGAGCAGCAAAAGGCAACCCACTGTAGCCTTGTCTTCGACCAAGGCTGAGTACTGTGCCACTTGTTGTGCCACCTGTGAGGGAATTTGGTTTCGCCGGTTACTTGGGGAGATTAGGCTCCCACAGACGTCCCCGACTAACGTGGATCTTCATGCACAGCCCCTCATGGCATGTGCTTCCCAACCCTAATGTGGATCTATGCATCCCTTCTGGGCATATGCTCCCTCCATTGATAGGGAAGGTTTCTGCCCCTTATGTGTAGTCCACGTAGGCAGTTGCTGACCAGGTGGCCTCTAGATCTTCCCTCAATGTTGCGATATACATATCGGTGTACGGACAACTAGGTTAGATTGCTGATGTACATCAGTCTGCTTCTGATATCTTTGCATTTCCCATTGCAGGGTATCAACTTTCAAGCATCCTAAAATGTGCATGATTACGACTTTTCATATGAATTTCTTAAGTTTGGGACATTATAATATTTTGAAATATCTGTATGTGTTCCAAGATCTTGTGTTATCCCTGCTAACCTTTCTATGACCTTTCTGAGAAATTCAAAGCTAAACTATTTTGAGATACAGTCAAAGTCCTGCACCAACATTGTTTTCTAAAATTTACATATACTGGAAATTTTTTCTAAGCTGAAATTACTTGAGAAGCATAAATTGTGATAAGTTTGCAGGAGCTGTTTTTTGATCTTTGCGAGTTGATGTGATGACCGTCTTAAGGTTATTGGCTTTTCATGTTGCTTTACAAAATTTACATATACTGGAAATTTTTTCTAAGCTGAAATTACTTGAAAAGCATAAATTGTGATAAGTTTGCAGGAGCTGTTTTTTGATCTTTGCGAGTTGATGTGATGACCGTCTTAAGGTTATTGGCTTTTCATGTTACTTTACAAAATAAGTGCATGTTTTGGCAATGTTTTACCCACTTTCCCGATCATTCTCATGGGCTTTATGTGGGTGGTTTTTGGAACTGCAGGTTTCTCGGTCAGAGTGAAGAAGCAAATAGGCTAGTTTGTCTGTTTTCAGCATAGATCAGTTTGTTTAACTTTAGGGTTTAGAGTGC
This sequence comes from Dipteris shenzhenensis, assembly GCF_047967505.1. Classification (NCBI taxonomy): domain Eukaryota; kingdom Viridiplantae; phylum Streptophyta; class Polypodiopsida; order Gleicheniales; family Dipteridaceae; genus Dipteris; species Dipteris shenzhenensis. The sequence goes on along the minus strand of NC_141617.1, from coordinate 13,722,877 downwards.
ACCGATAAATTTCTGACGTCTTCAAGTAAAGTACTTACAATGGCAATTAATGGAGCTGGGGACTTGTCTTATTGGAAAAAGAGTGCCCTGCTGGTAATTGATATGCAGGTATGTGCCGATTATCAAAGGATCGTGGATTTTTGAATTGAAGTCTGAGTGCATCTTCTCACTTGGCTTTAGCATTAGTTACCACAAACATCTATTTATTTGCAGCCACCTGTTTTCATTTCCAGAATGACTTCATTCTTCCGGGTGGGCCAATGTGGGTCCAAGGAGGTGCAGCTATCATTCCGGCGGTCAGAGAGGCAGTTTCTTTTGCTCGGGACAAGGGTGCATTAATTGTTTGGGTGGGCCACCTGTGCTTGTCGCCATTGGAGCCTTGAAGTTTTTTGTGCATGCTGCTCTAAGGCATACGCTTACGTTCAGTGAACTTGTCTGTTAAGAAACAGAAATGAAGATTGTTTGCAGTGGAAGTTGCCCCAGAAATTGTACAGTGCTAATTCAAATCTGCCTCCTTTTCCTTATTGTGTACACAAGGAATGTAGATAGATGCAGACAGTTTATAAACCATGTGCATAAGAGTAGAAACAGTAAATATGTAGTGCTGCAAAGGAAAAAACTTGCACAGATGTGATGTACGGTGTGCCACCATCTAGCAAATAAATTACTAGCTACGTGTGGACCCCGGGCAGCACAAATTGTTCTCCTACCCCTGGGCAAGACCAAGGATCCCCAGAGAGGAACGGACCTTTAAAACTTGCCCAACAGGGGAGGTAGAAAACGAGTAGGATGTACTCCTTAGATGTAGAGCCTACGCTTACATCAGAGAAGGATATGAGGGTGACAGAGACAGTTTGAAAATCTGCTGGAGCAGCCATCCAAAAAGTTAGGGAGTTACTTGAAGGAGGTTTTGGAACATCATAACAAGGTACTGGGTGAAACGGGCCTCTAATCACTTAGAGGGCAGTGGAACTAAACCTTTAATCACTTCAGCACTTATTTACAGTTCAAAAAGCATATATCACAACCATTAACCATTGCATGATCACCATTTGGCATTTACCCATTTGTTCACAAACAAAACCACTGAAAAAGGGATGGAGGCTAGAATGCCCCTCCTCAATAGACATAGACAAGTGCGCCCGATTGGCCCCAAACACCGTGGTGCCCCTTTCGGTATTTCTTTATATTTCATAGTGAAATGATTACAAGTTGCATCTGGGAGACCTTCCCTGCAACTGAGCACGCAGCCCCAATTCACTAAGCCTTTGCAAGGCTTTCAAGCATAGAACACCATCACATAGGTGCACTTAACCCATAGGCTCAACCCAAAGGCATTCTCTTTTCCAAGTGCAATTCCATTGGTTGTCCAGATGCAATCACACTGCACCCCAGCTGCGCTCTCTTTGAGTGGTTTCCAGATGGCATTCACAAAGCTTTTCAAAGCTCCAAAATAAAATCAGCAAAGTACCCAACCAAAGAATGACTCATGTAGCACTGCCCGAGGCCAACCAATAGCTTATGGCAAAAAGAAATTGCAGTAGCAAAATTACAACTCACCAAGCCCTGAAAACTTGAACCAAGTCCTCAATCGCCAAGAGGACATAGTAGCCAATGCCCAATTGCATTTTCAGCCAAAGAGGAGTGCAAAGGCATGAAGAAAGAGCATTTACAAGAGCCGACCAGCAAGAATTCCACTGAAAAATGCGAAAAGAAGCACTTCTGTCTCAAAGAAGTGGGAGTTCTTGGGCTCAAAAGAAGCGTGCTTCAGAGAGGAATGCATTGAGAAGGTTTTGGAAAAGTTTCATCGTTGGAAAGTCCTCCAAAACTGAGAAAAACCAGTCAACCAGCTCGTGGGACCACTCGAAATTTAACAGAAAGCTGTAGCTTTGCAAGAGGAGAGGCCCAGGAGGCGGTAGGAGCACCTACCAAACGCACGGAGGGAAAAGCATATCACTACGAAGGGGAGGCAGAGGGGAAGCCATCGGGCCAAACGGAAGTGGAGGAATCCGAACGGGTGAGGAGTTATGAAGAAAAACGGAATTCAGCTGAAGGAGGCTGAAAAACCAGTCCAAAATCTCAACAAAGGGAGAAGATGAGAGAGAAAACCACACATGTGAAGTTTAGAAGGCCCAGGAATGGCAAAGGAGCATGTAGAAGGTACTAGAGCCACCTGGAACTCTAGGGGGGCCACTGAAGGTACATGGCTCTCTAGGGGGCCCATTAAAAATGCCACATCATCATTTCCCAACAACCACTCTTTTAATTCCTTGGAATGCTTTTGGGCCTAGGGATTAATTACGCTTATGTGCTAGGCACCATGCCGTGTTTAATTACACATTATTAAGCCCACACTTGGACTTTTAAAACCAAAGTTGTCACGGTCTTGTAGTACATTAAAGTACTTAGAATTTCACGCCCCCGTGACACTGGGACTAGCACACGACTAGCACACGAGCTAGCCCAATAGGTACTCACTACATAAAAGGTTGTAATATTTTCTTTCACTGGATGTAAGGGATCAATATTAGTTGATAGTGATCGCTGGTCCCATAGATCTCGAAGAGTCTCACAGTGGGCTTTAATACAATCCTATCATCTCTCTCTTTCTCTATGTGTGTGTGAGCCACCTAGCTCAGGAGCTCTCGGATCTACTCGGAGATGATGCAGACCTCACTCGTGCTTCGAACACCCTTGACTCAATGGTATAGGACATTGCTGCTAGATCCTTCCCAATGACTCGATCCGCAGCAAATGCCCCGGTTGGAAAGATGCCTCAGAACCCTTGGTATGATGACAAGTGCAGAGAGATGAGATGAGATGAGGTCTTACCTTACACATGAGCGAGCCTTGGGCCATTTGATGACACACAAGGTGCAATGGATTCCACAACGAGCGACGTTGCAAGAGACGGGCTTTCCTCACATGCAAGATGGAGGGGTGATCCCGATTATTTCAAGGGGGACACCTCACCATTGGATGGGGGCTTCTATCTAAGGGAAAGCCATTCCCATGGCAGATTTAGGGGTCTGGCACACATGCGAGCTCACTCTATGATATCTCGATGTAGATACCAACCTGATATGTCATCCATGCCTAGGTCCACCACATGTCATTTGTTCATTGCACAGAATGCACGGGGCGCACTCCATCGGCTCCATAACTGGAGAGCTCAGGATTATGAGGGACTACAGATTGAGCGTTTTGCACATGGGCAAGAGGTCCTACCTCCGATTTTAGGGCAGATGCTCAACCAGGCTGTATGCCATGGCTTCCCATCTACCACCATTGTTCCCACACACAAGCCAGGGGACCCCATGGACATTGGGAACTACTGCACTGTTATGATTGGCCACGCTTTGGCCAAGATTTATGGGTTGGTATTGGAGAGGGAGATTAGCAGCCACACAGAAACACGGGGCCAATGAGCTCTTGGACAGGCAAGCTTTCGAAGACAGTACTTCATCACAGACCAGATCTTCACTTTGAGGGCCATCGTAAGATCGAGGCGTCAAAAAGTCTACACTTGCTTTGTAGACTTTTGGAAGCTCTTTGACACTGTCTCACAATCCTGTATGATAAGGAGACTTTAGAAGATGAAGGTTCCAAAGGTTTTGAGTTGGGGGGTGATGAGCCTATCCGAGTTTTTCAGAGGGAGAGTTTGTCCGCCGGGAGGCCTATCGGATTGGGTTCAGAGCACTGTCAGAGTGAAGGTGGGATGCCCCCCTTTCACTGACTCTCTTTGGGCTCTACATTGACGAGATCAGATTCTTGATTGATCGCCTAGGAGGCGAGGGATCACTGTTGACCTACTTGATGATACAGATATTTCTATATGTAGATGACATAGTCCTTATATAATCTTTAGCAGAGGGACTGTAGAGGCGTCTGGAAGCCTTAGAGGTGTTTTGCAGGGAGAGAGACCTGACAGTCAACCTTGGGAAGACCAAGGTCATGATCTTCAACACCTCACACGTTGTGTTGCATCGACATAGCTTCACTTACTGAGATGAGCCAATGGAGATAGTGCAGTCTTACACATACATGGGGGCATTTTTCACAAGGCCGATTTTCAAGATGGTGCATGCACCTAGAGCACGACTCATCGTGGATAGGAAGCTTTGGACCAGCTAGAGTGGCAGTGTTTTGAGGCGCACTTTTAGGACTCACCGGTGAAGTGCTGGCTCTTCGACACCCTATCGAGACCGATTGTCATGTATGCAGCACCTTTTTGGGAGAGTGACCTTTCGGCGATAGAGTGGAGGAGAAGTGAACAACTACAGGTGATTATGGGTTCTAGGATGATTCGGAGTAAGCCCTCAATCCCCCATTAGATAGTACATGCAGAGTTTGCCATGATCGCTCTCCAGGTTGATGTCTTTTTTTAGATACTGACAGTCCTCACAGAGTATGGGCATTAACTTAATGGAGACTACCGACGCTGGCACTAGAGTCATCCATACGACTAGCAGAGAGTGGGATTGATACATGGTATGCACACGTATCCACATGGTTTGCTAGTCACAGTATGCAAATGGGTTGGCTTCTCATTTTCACTCTGAGGGCTATTATTGAGGAGGCGAGATCTAGACATCAAAGAGTCTACACATGCTTCGTAGACTTTCGAAAGGCCTTCGACAATGTTCCATGATCCCGCATGATCAGGAGACTACAAGAGATCTAGATCCCAGAGATGCTGATTTGGGGTGTGATGAGCTTATATGAGTCAGTCAGAGGTAGGGTCAGTGCCCCAGGCGGTCTATCGGATTGGGTCGAGAGCACCATTGGGGTGAAGCAGGGTTGCCCTCTCTCACCGACTCTCTTTGGACTCTACATTGATGAGATCACATCTTTCATAGATCCTCTAGGTGGCGAGGGCTCATTGCTAGGGGATCTCCTCATATAGATATTGTTATATGCTGATGATATTGTCCTTATATACTCTTCAGCAGAGGGGCTGTAGAGAGAGGTGGAGGCATTAGAGGTGTTTTGCAGAGAGAGATCTGACGATCAACCTTGGGAAAACTAAGGTTATGATCTTCAACACCTCACGAGTAGTGACTCACCGACTTGGTTTCACCTATCTTGGTGAGCCAGTGGAGATAGTGTAGTCATACACATTTTTGGTGAGCAGTCTTCACAGGACCCATCTTCACGATGAAACATGCAGCTCAGGCATGGCTCACACGAGGGCGCAGTGCTTTGGCTAGACTAGAGCGGCAGTGTTTCCAGGCGCAGTTCTAGGATCCACCGACAAAGGGTTGGCTTTTCGACACACTGGTGCGGCTGACTGTCATGTATGCAGCACCTTTCTAGGGTGCGATCTTCCGAGGACAGATCGGAGGAGCTTTGAGTGGCTCTATGTGATGATGGAATCTAGGATGATCCGATGTAAGCCCTCAGTTCCACACGAGATAGTACAGGTAGAGTTCGCCATGACACCTCTCCAGGTTGATGCCATCTTTCAGACAGTGACTTTCATCCATAGAGTCTGGGACTTACCCATTGGGGCCCTAGAGTCATCCAGACGACTCGCAGAGAGCGAGGCAGACATGGTATGCACACGTATCTACATGGCTTGCTAGGCACGATATCCAGATGGATAGGCTCCCCCCCTTTCAGTATAGCATGGATGCACCTTCTGAGTCGATCTTGCGAGATGAGATCAACTGTACCATACGGCTAGACCTTCTCTAGCTTCACACATCCCGGACTGGGGGGGGGGGGGACCAGGAGCTCCCCACCAAGACCCAGTTTTATCGCGACCACTTCTTGAGAGTATCAGAGGAGGGATTCATTATCAGACCCTAGTATCTCGAGGATAGAGGAGTCTCTCATGCATTGAGGATTGGCATTGGTCAGATGCGGGTTTCGTCCCATCAGCTGAGGATCGAGGCAGAGAGAGCAGCGGGCATACCTAGAGAGCAGTGGATTTGCACGCTATGTACGTTGGGGGCGGTTGAGCATTTTCGTTGTGTTTGCCCAACCTACTATGAGATTCGGGGACGCTACCACTGTCTCTACCTAGAGGGGAGTGGTTTCGGTCCTTTGTCACGACTGATCCATTTCCATGACCAGGTCTATATCGGGCTTTATTTGATGGAGATGCGGCGTCATAGGGAGACACTTCTACGACAAATAGAGAGCAGCAAGGGATGGTTAGAACACTACAGGACGTAGAGGGTGACCAGGCACAGCGGCACGTCACAGACTTCTATACATTTGAGTCAGCCCCTGGACACAGTGGAGTGAAGGAAGAGGAGCTAGCCGATACGAGAGCAGTCTAGATGAGAAGCTGGCACAGTACCACCAGGAGAGGGGTGAAGAGGCCACATGTGCAACAGAGAGCCCCCAGAGTACACTCTATTGAGGTCCGACTTATCACAGCTTTCCTCAGGGGAGATTGATAGAGACGAGGGGTCACTCTAGACATAGCCCAGAGAGTCCAGAGAGCGAGGAGACTGTGTCTCCCACCGCAGCGCGAGATAGCTCGACAGACGCAGATACGAGACATCTTCGCAGCCCACTAGAGAGCCATCATTGTACCAAGCTTTGGTTTCGTCCCAGCGCCTAGATAGATTGATTGATATGGCCCTTTCTGTAGTCCTAGTTGACTTTTTTTGGTCTTGATTATGATGATGATTTTGATTTTGTTAGCATAGACTAGTACTCAGCAAGGGTCCTAGCATACCATTTGCTTCAGCCCACTGAGGCTTGTATGAGTTCGCTTTTCTGTGCACTTTGTCCCATAGGCCCGTGAGGTCTCCCGTGGACGTTAATATATCTTTCTTTCTTTCTTTTCTCCCCTCTCAGTACAGCATCGACGCTTTGTTTGAGTCCATTTCTCGCTGTATTGTACGGTTAGATGTCGTCCAGCTCGATACAGCTTGGGCTTGGGGAGGGGACCGAGAGTTCCCTACCAAGTTCTAGTTCTATTGTGATAATTTCTTGAGAGGACCAGAGGATGGACTCATCATTAGGCCCTAGTACCTTGAGGATAGAGGAGTCTCACATGCACTGAGGATTGCCATTGGACAAATGTGGGTCTCGTCGCATTAGTTGCGGATCAGCATAGTGGAGAGCTGTTAGCATACCAAAGAGCAACGGATGTGCAGGTTATGTACACTAGAGACAGGTTACGACAGAGGAGCATTTCTTATATGTCTACCTAGCCTGCTTTGAAATATGGAGATGATACCATTGTCTGTTTCAGGAGGAGCACGGCTTCAGTTCACTCTCACGTCTAATCTACTTCCACGACTAGGTCTGGATTGGGTTCTATTTGATTGGGATGCGAAGTCATAGAGAGATGCTACTACAATAGGTCAAACAACAATAGGCAGTGACAGAGCCACATGATGCTAAGGCAGATCGAGCACATCGACATGTCACAGACTTCTATGCATTTGAGTCGGCTCCAGCCATAGAGAGGTTGAGGAGTAGGCAGCATTGATCAACGGGGAGAGACGACATGGTACTGTTGAGTAAGACATAGAGCCGACTAGGGCTCCACATGGATAGACTCCCTCCCTTCCAGTACAGTATGGATGCTCCGTTTTCTCCCCTTCTGTCACACGAGGTTAACCAGGTAATCCTTGAGGATCTCTTGTAGCACATTCCTGACCTGGTTGGGACCGAGCGAGCTCCTAGTGAAGCGCAGCTTCTACAGAGATCACTGCTTGCACATCATAGAGGAGGGTTTCATTGACCCACCAGGGTATACGCAGATCCACCTATCCCACTAATTGAGGATCTCTATTGGGTAGTTTCGGATCTCTTTACATAGACTTCGTATTGAGAGCGGTAGAGCAAAGGGCATACTCAATGAGAGGCGCATATGCACATTATGTGACATGCAGGAGGTTGAGATGGAGGAGCACTTCATCTTCAGGTGTCCTTTTTACTTTGAGATCCGAGGGCGTTTCTACTGCCTCTTCAGAGACAGTTTTGGGGTTTTGTCTTGGTTCCTCTCCTACCCAGACCAGAGATGTTTTGTAGGCTTCATCCATGAGGTAGCCAAGCACCACCAGAGGATACTTCGATCATAGACTTATTCCTTAGCAGATCCTTCTTAGAGTATCACGGAGTTCTCTCTGCCAGATCACATGGACACCCCGCGAGACGAGGCTTCGACATGATCACGATCCAGAGCCAGTGACCCGACAGCTCAGACAGAGGGTTGACGCGCAGATCACACTTGGAGACATTCCCTCTCTGTTTTGAGTTGGAGCCCAACCGACAGGGGTTACTGTGGCCCTTGTTAGAAGCAGAGCTATGACTAGGAGACGTCACAGAGCCACACCCATGAGCAGCCGACAGCACTCTATCGCCGATTTCATGCCTCCGTTGTTGCCTCATCCATCTTGATTTCCTGATGGCGATGATGATGATGATGATGATGATGATCTGTAGTCGACCACTGGTGACTATGTTGTACTTAATACTATGATTTTGCATTTTTGCATTCTGCATTCTACATTGGCATAGATGCTCGTTTAGTAGCTCCACCCTCACAGCTTATTTCAGGATTTTCACAGTCTCATAGACCCATCGGTCTTCCGAAGCCTTCAATAAACTCTCTCTCTCTCTCTCTCTCTCTCTCTCTCTCTCTCGGTTGAGACATCACCCTACAAGCTTGGACGTCATTTCGAGCCATGGGGAAGTCCTATTTTGGGGACTTCAATGCGTGAAATGTACCGCTTCCTGATTTTCAAGATGATTCTATTGCACTACCTCATGTTGATCTAGATGAGGCAAGGATATTTGGAGTATTTGCAGATAGGCGAGCCGTGGTCACTCTTACGGGCACTCTTTCTTGGATATGGCAAGATACCGTATCATTTACAATGATCTGCCATTGCTAGGACACCGCGACAAACCACGTAGACTGATCAATGTCATCACTCTTTATAATGGTTTCATGCCACCGCAGTGCGAGCCTCTCTCTATTGAGACCCTCTTGTCCATTCTCAACTGCCTGTTGGACTCGGTTCTTCAGACAAGAGATAGAGGACCGCCGCAATGATACCACAGTGCAGATTGCACATCCTCCCCATGGTTTAAGATATTTAGTATTCGGGTTTGTGTTTGTATTTGTCTTGGGTGAAGATGCTCGCTTAGTGGTTCCATCCATTTGGCTTATTGTATCTATGTTTTTCAGTCTCATAGACCCTCCGATCTTTTGATGACTCCTTACAGCCTGTCGGCCTATTGATATTGATATGATGTTGTCACTGATGTTATTATGACTATGTAGCATTTAGCATTTAGTATGGGTGTTGATTCTCGGTTAGTAGCTCCTTCCTTTCAGCTTGTTTTGTATCAAGACATCATCTTCCGAGGACTTTAATAAACTTCCTCTATGTGTATGTGTGTGTGTGTGTGCCTCCATTATTATGCTTGATACATGGGAAGGTTCATCAGGCCATTAAAGAGGATCTATGGTAGTTGCACATTCACTGGACATAGATCTCCCCATCTCGATCATGCAACTAAAATGGCATTGTGAAAAGAGAGTTTCCTTCACGTGATGGAGGATAAGATAGTAACACCAATGTGTCAGAAAATAGCCAGGAGGCTTTACCCACTGATGTATGTGCAGGAACCAATCATGTTCAGGTTTATGAATGCTCACAGATCAGCATTCTTTCCACATTTCAATAGTGTTCCACAGTGAAGCGTCTCAGATATCGTCATGAGCAGACGCTCTCCAGGCAGATGGGTAAGCCTCTAGCATAGAGCGGACTGTCTTCAGGATTGGACCATTCGCATTTTGATGATATTCAAATCTGACTCCAAATGAAATCTGTACGTGGAAAGCATCCTTTTATTTTCAAAGGGTATGTACTGGTATACAATTCTAGAGGGAAAAATGAACTCCTTCTGTCTCAGATGAAACCAGTTTGACTGCAATAGATTTATCACATGCTTGCATGCTGCTGTTTGATCATGCAGAATTGCAGATAAGCCCTCAGCATGAGGGTCCACCAGACTTGGAGATTTATGCCATAGTATTTGATTTTGGATTTAGTTTTCACCATTACTTAGATGATGGATCAGTCTTCAGCATCATGACATTTCAGAATGAGCTCAGTTGTCATAGTATATCATTCTTGGATTCAGTTTTGACTACCACTTGTGATCAGTGGATCACGATTCACACCTCAGCATGAGAACATTTCAGCATCAGTTTAGCTCTGCCATAGTGCAGATGAATTATTAGTCTTTGCCATATTTGCCATAGGCAAATTGCGGAAGGATAGTATTCCAATGTGCATTCATGATTTTTTTGCAGTCTTTGATATGATATGTTATGATATTTTTAATATTCATTAGAGAGACAACAAGACCTATAGGACAAGAAAGTGGAATATCATTATATTACAAGTTACAGCTCTATACGTCGCTATCATGTATGTGTCAACTATGTACTCTTGCAATTTATAGATTGCTTGTAATATCTCTTTGGCTACTATGTGTGCCTGTATAGAATCTTTTTGTAGTGTCCTAAAACTTCTTTGATGTATGTGCCTGAAACCAGCCTCAACAACTTAAAGGTTGGTAGGATCCACGCAAATACAGCATATATAGTAAATAGACAAGCAAATTTGCAACACACCACAAATCATAGGGGAGCTAGAGCGCTCCTACTCAAAAACAAAGACACCGCCCCTTGCGGTATTTATTTAACATTCATTTGAAGCCAAGAGGTTGATTACAAAGGTGGGAAGCTGCTCCACAGGCAAACCAACGCCCTCAGACTTCCCGTCCATCCCACCTTGTAATTCCTTGCTCAACTTCAAATGGTGAATGGCATCCAATCCCTAGGCAATCCTGTATCCTAAACCAACCAAAGCATGCAACAGAGACCCCAATAGCATCCACTGTTTGAACCACTCCGGCAATCGCACATCCAAGTGCCCAACCAGCCAAACACGGCTGAACAACTGCAAGACAAAGCCCTCAATAGCTGAACTCTGGTGCAATCAAGCAACCAAACACTTCCCAGCGGGTTGCCACAGTCTATAGCCTCCCTGGCCACTGCCCAACAGCATAAATCAACCCTTCTTCGCGAGGAAAGAAACCCAAACGCAATAACTAGCCAGCAACCAACCTGGGAACGACAGAAGCAAGCAAAGACAAGCCTTCTTCTACCTGGAATCCACAGAAGAAAGGTCTCCCTGGCTAGAAAACCAAGATCCTGCGGAGATAAACTGATTCTGCTCTGGCACAGCCCCAAGAGCAACTTAGAAGCGAACATCCACGCTTGGAAAGTTACCAAAATCAGTCACAACACCCGGAAAGCTCTAGAAAATCAGGTCGAAATCTCCTGCAGAGCCTGAAAGTTTGAAAAAGCAAGTCACATTTCACCCAGAGCAGCTTGGTCAAGTCTGGAACCCCTAGAATTAATCGCAGGTACCTGGAACAGCCTGGAAGAGCCCAAAAGCAAATCGCAAACTAGAATAGACACCCTGGCAGAAATCGTCACCTGTAACAGGCTCTTGGATCAATTGCGATTTGCTCTGGCAGGCCCTGGATTACCTGGAACCGGCCCCTGAGTAAAAACGAATTTCCTTGGCAGGCCTTGGATCACCTGAAACTGGCCCCTGGGTAAAAACGAATTTCCCTGGCAGGCTCCGGATCACCTGAAACTGGCCCTTGGGTAAAATCGAATTTCCCTGGCAGGCTCTGGATCATCTGAAACTGGCCCCTAGGTAAAAACGAATTTCCCTGGCAGACTCTAGATCACCTGAAATTGGCCCCTGGGTAAAAACGAATTTCCCTGGCAAGCTCTGGAAGCTCCAAGCTGATGATCTGGCGCCTCTGAAACTGATTTGGCCAACTGAATCTAAAAGAAGGGCTCCTCCCTTTAAAGCCCTAGGCTCCAAAAAACAATGTTTTTTACTTGCATCACTCTTTTGGCCCCTAAAAGCAGTTTTTTAAATTGCACCACTCTTTTGGCCCCCTGTTGCACACTTTGGCCCTAGGAATTAATTGCCTAGTAACTAGGTGCACATTCACTATTTCCAAGGGCCCACTAGGAATTTGAATTCCCCAAGTCCCGCCTCACGGCTGGACCCTTGTGTCCCAAAGGCTGAAGGCAGTCACGTGCAAATTACGAGAGTCGCAAATCAAAAGTCCCATAATTTCACGTCCTCCAGACAGCGCCAACTTTCTTGGCTGGTTGCTGGAAAAGGCATTGCACAACAACTTATCAATACGATGCTCATCCTCTATGTTCCCTTCTTGGCATGTTTTGCATATTCTCTCCTTATTGCGGATGTCTTTGTTTGCCCTAGATTGTGGGAGCTTGCTCTGATTTTGCATATGAGCTGCCTTTTGAAAATGGAAATGTTTTTATTGTGGTGCTCTTGTTGCCCATAGATCAGCATGGGATTGACTTCTCTCAAAGTTTTCTGCTTTACTAATCGGTTTTTACATTTAAAAAAATACTAGTATTGCCCGTGTCATAATGATAAGCACCAAGAAGTGAAAATGAGTGTTGATAGACAATATTTTGTGTCTGATAGTAAGAATGACAATTCGTATTTTGCCATGGCAGGTGGTAAGAGAACATCATGTGAGTGGGAGGGATGTGGAGGTGTTTAGACAACATCATTACAAACTAGGGCAAGTGGGTCCCACGGTGAAGGGATCTAAAGGAGCTGCTCTCGTTGATGATCTTGAGCCCCAACCTGAAGATCAGATTGTTGTGAAACAAAGATTTAGTGCCTTCTTCGGGACAAATCTACACTTATTGTTGCATCGTTTAGGGATTCAAAATGTGACTGTTGTGGGTATGATTTTGATCTAAATCTTTAACGTGGCAACTTCTATTAAATAGCGTTGGGGTTGAAGCTTTCATATATCGATTTCATGTAGTCATTTTCACAAATGTGATTAAGGATTTGAGTTGCTTTATATCATTCACATCAAAGGCAATGATAAGGTTTGTCATTCTTCAATGGAGCATTGTGCCTTCTTGTGGTCTGGTGAACTTGTAGTGTACAGAGATGATCTGAGGATTTTAAAACATGTGTATTTATATTCATGCAGGGGTCCAAACTCCCAACTGCATTAGGCAGACTGTATTTGATGCAGTTGCACTTGATTATCCATCTGTGGCAGTGATATCAGATGCAACTGGTGCTGCAAGCCCTGAGGTTCATTCTGGTTTGTACTTATTTCCACTTCTTCTTTTGTGGACGCTTTGTTTTGTTATGTCTCTGCTTACACTGAACAGTCTGCCTTTCTGTTTCAAATTATAAGTTGCTGAATTGGATTTGAAGTACCTAGGAAGAGATTCCGGAATCTTTCAAAACACAGATGACACCATATGCTTGGGTACTGAGGAGAACATAAGCATAGCTTTGCTTACTAAGTCATTCTTTCCTTTGTTGTTTTGCTTGCTCCATAAAAATTCTAATTTGTAAGATTGGATATATTCTAGTCTTATGAAGGTATATACTTAGGAAGAGTGCACATCATAAGACTAGGAATAGTATTACACTTATCAAGTATACATTCCAAACTGTTAATACAATACAGCAAGGGACAGTTCTATTTGGCAATAGGGAGCTGTTGTACCTGAAGATCTAGGTAAAGGAGTTAAAAGAAGAAACTTGAGCTGGAGAAGGCAAGAAGACCAATCCTCCTACTACAAATATGCTAGAGTTGAGGGCCTACCAAACAAGTAACCCTACCCAGAGGAATATCTTCAATCTCTTAGAGGAATACCTTCAATCTCTCAGTGATCTCTCTCACACTGTAGGTGCACATACACGTTGAATAAGGGGTATATGCAGAAGCGTGCTTGTCACATGGCTCGAAAATCTTGAAGCTTCATAATGAGGCTAACGTTTGCATCGAGTACTGATGCATAGAGATGTTGGACATGACATGTCCAATCATGATGGTCTTGTAGTTTTCCGGGCTCATGGATCTCTTGCCTTGTGTATGGGGATGATGGTGTTAAGGCTCCAGGTGTGTGGGAAGCCTATGCAGACTGTTTTATTGAAAAGCTTCGCTAAGATCGGGGCCAGGGTATTGATTCCATATGCAATGAATTCAGTACGTAGGCCCTCATGATCTTTCTCTCGGCCAACAAGCGAGTACAAGTACTCCTGAGCACTGCCTTAGGTTCTTCTAAACGCAAATGATCGTGAAGATGAATGGATGATTACTTGGCAGCAGTTGTGATGGAAGCTGGTTGTAGAACCATTGGAAAGTTAGAGTGCTATAATGCAACTGCTTGCAAATGCAAATCCATGTGCAAACTCTGTGTGTGTGCATATGTGTGTGTGTGGGCGGGTGAGTGAAAAAAAAGAGAGCACATGATTTACTCAATAGCACCGGCTTCATTATTCAAAATTTTTAGCTTTTATGGAGCATTGGAGTATATAGCTAGAGGATGAGTTGAGTGGTGGAAGGAGAGAGAGAGAGAGATGATATGATTATAAAAGTCTCCCAAATCTTTCTACATTGTGAGTATTTGTTGGGCTATTTTCTGTGCTAGTCTGAGAATTTTGCTGTGATGTTCCAAGATTTCTTTTAAGTAGCTTCCAAACTTGTGGGCTGGCTGTTCCAATAGATTCTTCAGATTACAACTATTGTTGCCATGGTTCTTCCTTATGTGTGCATATGCTCGACATTTCAGGAGTATGTGCTGCTCGTCTTCTACCTCCCTTGTGGGGCAGATTTTGCATATCCTCTCCTCCCTCGGGATCTTGGGTCGTACCCATCTACCCTTCTCCACTTCTAGAGCATGTGAGCTGGTCCTTATTTTGCATATTACAATCCTTTTGAATATTGAGATGTCCTCCCCAAGATATTTCTGCATTGCATAGCTGTCCATCAGGTTTGTAGAATTGCATTTTTGTACCTGGATTGCGCCATATTTTCTGTATCATTTTTAGTGTCACTAAGTTCCTGATTTCACATGATTCTTCAGGTATATCAGCTGCCTTTAGCCCCCATAGTTCCATCCACTCCTCCCCATCTTTGTACCAGCCCGTGATCTTAGTGGCTTCCATTTCTTTATGTGGTATCCCTTTATGTGGTATCCGGTGTGCATCCATCTTCTTAACCTTGTTGAGGTATCCCAGATAATGGCATAGTGCTTCACCTTCTAGTGGTATCATACGTGTTTCAGCTAACAGGATGGGATATGGTGTGTGTGTTTAAACTCCCAACTTGCCTACAATAAAGCGTTTATGCACTGTTTCTATCCTTTTCCGATAAACCCTGGAGAGCCCAGGTGCCGAGGCTGGACATCCATAGAGAACCACTGTTTGCACAAGCATGGTGTATAAAAATTTCCTCATCTCCCAATTCCACAAATGTGCCTTTCTGCATTTATTTGGGAAGCTGTACAATGCTTTTAAACCGCCCAGAATCCTACGTTCCACACATGCATTCCACTTGTAATTATCTGTAAAATCCAGCGCTAGATATTTGTATGAAGCAACTACTTCCAAAGTCTCCCCTTTGAATGTGAAATTCATATGTTTATTCGAGACCCGATCACCATTACTTTGGTTTTTGCTACTTTGACCTGTATTTTTGAATATTGGCAGAAATTATATAAGGCATCCAAGTGTGCCTGCATTCCACTCTTATCTTTTGCAAAGAATACCACGTCATCTGCATAAATGAGCAACAACAGTGCATAGCTAGCCACCTGGGCTCCTCCTTTGCTGTTTTTTGTCATCCAATCTTCCAACTCGTCTATGAAGAGACCAAAGAGAGTTGGTGACAAGGGGCGTCCCTGCTTGACCCCTATATTTCTGCTTATGATGACCTTTCCTTTGGAATTGGATCCATTTACGAGTGGTTGTGCTAGCTCAGCTAGTACCGTCTCGTAGAGTTTGTACATGGCTTCTTTGAGTTCCAGGGGGACTTAAGCCTTTCTAGTCCCTCCCATAGTTTTTTGTGTGGTACTGTGTCAAATGCTTTCTTGAAATCTACAAAACAGCAGTAAATGGCCTCTTTCCTATGTTTTGCTCCCTCATTTGCTGCTCTTATGGCTACTAGATGATCTACCTTGAGTGTTTGGGATGGAACCCCGCCTGTAACGGTGCTCTTACCCCTTCTGCCTCTGCTGACTTGCTGAGTTTTTGGTCAGGAATGGTTTCATATAATTTGGCCATCAGGTTGCTCACCATATGAGAGAGAGAGAGAGAGAGAGAGAGAGAGAGTTGATTGGGGCAAGGGGAGAGAGGGAGAGAGAGGAGGGAGGAGAGAGAGAGAGAGACTACAATAGAAAGTAGTTAACCAAGGCATGAGGTATCCAAAATCTATTGGGAGGACATTTTTTTGCAAAACTCTCAGTGCAACGCTGCCTTAACAAGGTAGTGCTAACAAAATGTTTATTAACTCCTCCTTGTTCCATGCGAATGAAAGCCTGCTTCTTCCAGTGAACTAGAGGGCGATACTCTCGTATGGTCTCTGGCTCGCTTAGAAGACGAGTCGGAATTGTTGGCGTAAAGCCTTCCACTTGTCATCATACCAGCTATTGCAAGGGACTGAGCCAAGCAAGTAGATCAAGTGGTGTGTGGGAAAGTGTGTAGGGTCACGGGTGGTCTCATGTACGGAGCGTGTGATCAAGGCGGCTCGATTCTCTAAGAGCGGTATGCAGTCAATGTCTTCAGTACATCAGAGAGTTGTATAGAGTATTTGCGTTTTAATTTGTGATAGAAGTGTATGTCCTGGTAAGTAGTGTGTGTGTGTAGTGTGTGACGGAGGTGGTGGTGTGGATATACTGAAAAATAGATAGGTGTGGTCTGTTTAGTGGAGGTGGTGGTGGTGGTGAGACGGAGAAGTCAGTAATATGTGAATTGAAGGCAGGAGATCCCATGAGGTAGTCAACTGCGCTGGAGACCCCCCCCGGGCCCCCTCCCCCCACCACCCCACCCCAAACAAAATGCGGGAAGTAGGTGAACCCGCTTGAGGAAGGTCGACGACTTATCCCATTGTAAATGACACGATCATGTATCCTGTCCATGTCTAGTAGTGCATGAGCCATAGGATGTGACTGGGGCCCGTTTGTTTGCAGAATTGCGAGACATCCCATCCTCGTCTATATCCTTTTTGGGTAATAAGATAGTTATACCAAAGTCTAGAAGGGATAGCTGATGTGTACCTGTCTTTGTGTTGAAGTCCCCAACAAGAAGAAAACGTTTGGGAGAGACTAAAATGAAATCGTTTGGACTTCACAAGCAGTTGTAGCTTGAATGAAGAGATTTGGACTACTTTTTGATTAGCCTTCTCCTTTAGTGCTAGCCTTCGTCATGGCTGAGTTTGCCCTTCACCTCCGGAGTGCCGACAGAAACTCAGTACGAAGACTTTTTATAAATGGATGCTCAAGTATGTGTGGGTGTGTGGATTTGTATGTGTGAGAGCATACTTTTATACTATGGTCTACACCCATTGTTGGGCGCCGATGACGTCAGTGGGGATGTCATAGTAGCTAGTCCTTGCTATGCGTGATGGAGTTTATGGTTTTCAATCTTACGAGTGACTCTCGTGAGATTGAAACTGCACTATGTTGTGTTTTTAGAGGATGAGTTTGGGAATGTTCTTGGATTCATCTAGGTATATGAAGTCCCCAACAAGGAGAATCTTAGTTGGAGACGTCCATGATGTCTGGGTAAAGAGCTGTGTATGGTGGGATCTCAGCCTCCTTTCGTAGATCCTTGGCAAAATGTGAAGTCTCAGGGTGGAAATAGCATGCTGCGATGAAAAGGTCCTCTTGTGTGGGCCGCTGGATCCGAACCCATAAGAACTTGGCATGTGTGTCTCGTCTCTCAATGGAGACCATGCCGATAAGGGATGATGTGTATAGTACTGCCACTCCTCTTAATCCTCGAACTCTGACTATCTCTCGGGTCTCATCTGGGCAGTGCTGACTCCCATGTATACCCCACTATCGGCTAAGGGCGATCTGGACTGTGGTGTGTCTTAGTGTAAAAAGCTATATCTCGACTTATGTAAGACTCCGAGAAATTCCCTGCATCTGACTCAACAGTTCCAAACACCACAGCTCAGGGTCTCGGTGCTCTGAATGTCATAGATCCTGCCTCCTATATCCTGCCTCCTATGTAGGGGGGCCATGAATCGCCCGTCGAGGATCTATCAAGTGCCACCCCTGTCAGACTACTGCCCACTTCCCCTTCTCGCAGGCAACATCGCGCTGCTGTAATAGGGCACACCTCTCCTCCTATAAGGGTGTAAGGTTCTCATCTAAGTAGATCTCTGGATGGGCTTGCAAGGCTGATTGTCTAAGCAGTGCTGCAAGGCAGGCCTGGGCATCTCTTGTTGGGGTAAAGGCACATTGCCACCCCTTTATTAAAGATATGACACCTATGACTGTCTTAAGACAGTCATAGGGTGAAAAACCTAATCCTAATAAAACTTAAGAGTTTGTGGTGTGGCTCATCACTTCACACCCGCATCTATTGTGTCACTCCTCTCTCTCACTCTCTCCCTGTTGTACTTCTCCCTCTTTCCTTCCATCTCAATTGGTATCAGAGCCTTCATCACTCCCTCCCTACCCCTGCCTACCTCTCCCTCTACCCCCTCGAGACTTGTGCCCTCAGCAGCGTGCAGGCAGCGTGGGCGGAGCTTGGCATTGCGCAGGCAGCTCGGGCTACAGCGGGATAGCGAGGGCTGCAGCGGGGCAGCGCGGGACAGCAACGCGGGGCAGCGTGTGTGCGAGCAGGGCATGGCGGCGCGGAACAGCTCCAGCAGCTGCAACAGCAGCAGCTAGCTGTGCGCAGCACCGGTGTGCACCTACGCAGCCTCAGGGCCTCGAACAGGGCGGCGCGCAGGCGCGCGCGTGTACGGACGTACGTCCGTTCGTACCGCCGCACGACACCGTACAGGCGTCCGTACTGTACGGTCGCCGTACGTATAGGGAGCTGCGTCAGGAACTTTTTCGTCAGGGAGCTGCGTCAGGAAAGAGCATTTCGAAAAATTTTTTTTTTCTCTCTGTTCTGGGATTTCGTACCCTGCACAGGTACAGCAGGTACAGTGGTACCCTGCACAAGTACACAGGTACAGAAAGTACAGCACTTTTTCTTTGGGAAAAGAAGGAAAAGAGAGCATTCCCGGCTGTTCAGTTCCACAGTGTGTGGTGGTTGCACAGTTATCTTGTTTCGGGAAGGTAATGCCTTGATTTTGCAGAGGACTTTTATGCTTTTGCTGAGTGCAAATCTCAGCTTTTGGGTGACATTTTCAAAGGGCTTTTGCCTGGAAGTTTATGCAGTGTATGCCTTGAGGCAGTGTGGAGCCAGGGAGCTCACATTGGTCTTGTTTCCGCAGTGTATTCAGTGACATTTCTGCAGGTCACATTTTGTGTACGACACCTTGAAAATTCTCAGTTGAGCCACGCTTGGCCAGGGCGCATCGAGTTTACTCGGTCCCTAACTGTCCATCGTTGACAGTGCTCAAAAGATTTTCTCTTCAGTGTTTGTACGTTGGGATCTGTGTTGTTATTGTGTACACAGGGCCGTTTATGCATTGCATTGTCAGGTGAAAGTGCCAGGAGAGCGCTGTATTTTGTATGCTACCTCAGTGTTGAGGTGTTTTTCACTTGGTACAGGTGTCAAATCAAGGGGCTTTTGCCCACATTTTGTGTGAGAGCACTTGAGTTACTGTTTGAGACCTTCAGATGCCTTTTATCCCCTTAGCAGAAGGGTGATTGCTTGGGATTTGTCCCATTTTCTGTTGCAGGTTTGTGACAGGCTGAAGTGTCTGGAGCCTCTTTTTCAGTGAACAAAACAGTGTATGACAAGTGGTTTATGCATATAAAATCAGTGCAATACCTCATCTGAGGTGGGAGAAGTGATCAGGACAGCAGTGTTTTGTGCTTCGTCAGCTGATGATGCACTGTTAAAGCACTTGTGGAACAGCTGCAGCATTCTGAAATTACTGTTTTATGCCTATTTGAGCACGGTACAGTGTGTCAGAAGGTACAGTAACTGGAGGGAAATTTTTTCTGTTTTGTTGCAGATTTTTTGATAGTAAAACAGCACTATTGTGAGTGCTCCTGGCTCTTGATAGAGCAGGTTTTTTTCTGAGAAATCAGAATTTTATTCAGTCTTTTTTTTTGACTTACAGGGAGTCAGGTACTTTCCTTATCTGATATGGCATGAGGGGGAAGTGAATCATCAATTCTGAACATAAAGAAATTGGAAGGGGCACACAATTATGCATTATGGGCAGAACAGTGTTTGAATGTACTTCTGCTTAAGAAGATTTCTAAGCCCATAAGGGTGAAGGGTGTCAAGCCCTCTGGGATGTCAGATGATGAGTGACCCGTTAAACGGAAGATTATACGCAGCAATGATGTCATCTTTAAAGAGGATAGTGTACACAAAGAACCCGTGCAACCTGTGGAATACAGGAGGGTTATTTATGATGATGTCGGACAGCAAAGAATGCCCATTTATATGCAGCAGGCTGCTGCTGCAGATAACCCTGTTCAAGAGGGTATACAGGCTGAAAATCAGCCAGATAATTTTGCCAATGATGCACCACTGAATATGCCAGCAAATGGGGCTGTAGAACAGCTAGATATGGTGGTACAGCCACCTGTCATGCATGACGAACAGGCTAGACAGCAGCCTAATCCGGAACATTTTGTTAGGAGGAGCACCCGTGTACAACGGCCTCCTGACAGGTTTGTTCCAGGAGCCAATAATGTGGCTGATTTTATTATGCTGACAGATTGTGGTGAGCCTTCCAGCTTCAAGGAAGCTATGGGAAGAACAGAGAAAAAGAAGTGGGAGAAAGCCATGCAGTCAGAAATGGACTCCCTACTTCAAAATGATACATGGGACTTGGTGCAGCTACTCGCAGGCAGAAAGGTTTTGCCATGCAAGTGGGTTTACAAAGTCAAAGTGGATTCAAATGCTTTACCGAGGTATAAGGCCAGATTGGTTGCCAAGGGATTTAAGCAGGAGAAGGGCATTGACTTTGATGAGATCTTTTCTCCTGTAGTCAAGATGACTACTTTGAGAGCAGTGCTAGCTCTTGTTGCTCATGAGGACATGGATTTATGTCAGATGGATGTGAAGACTGCTTTTCTTCACGGAGATCTCCATGATGAGATCTATATGAGTCAGCCAGAGGGATATGCTGTTAAAGGGAAAGAGCAGCTTGTGTGTAAGCTCAAGAGGAGCTTGTATGGACTCAAGCAGGCACCAAGAGAATGGTACAAGAAGTTTGATGCCTTCGTGCAGTCCCAAGGGTATCATAGGTGTGAGACCGATCATTGCTTGTACACCAAACGGGCAAAGGATGGCAATTTGATGCTACTCATTCTATATGTGGATGACATGCTGATTGCCAGTAAATCTCAGTATGAGATTAGTGCTTTAAAGAAACAACTGCATAAGTCTTTTGACATGAAAGACTTGGGTGATGCAAACCATATTCTTGGCATGTGGATTACTCGTGACAGGTCCAAGGGACTTTTGTTTCTGTCACAGAAGGAGTACATTGACAAAGTACTGCAGAGGTTTAAAATGGAGGGGGGGAAGTCTATTAGTACCCCGTTGCCTCCACATTTAAAACTCAGCAGTAAGGACAGCCCCAGATCAGATGATGATAAGGCTGAAATGGCCAAGGTTCCTTATGCATCTGCAGTTGGTTCTTTGATGTATGCCATGGTTGCCACTCGTCCGGATATTGCTTTTGTGGTGGGAGTCATCAGCAGGTATATGGCAAATCTAGGCAAGCGGCACTGGGAAGCAATGAAAGGTGTCTTGAGGTATCTCAAAGGTACCAAAGACTTGTGCATATGCTATGGTAGGCAAGATGCATTGGTGCATGGTTTTACAGATTCAGAATATGCAGGGAATGCAGATAACCGGAAGTCTACTACCGGTTATATTTTCACATTTGCAGGAGGTGCTATATCATGGGTGTCTCGGTTGCAGAAATGCGTTGCACTGTCAACTACTGAAGCTGAATATGTTGCAGCCACTGAGGCTTGCAAGGAAGCAATATGGCTTACTCGGCTGGTGGGAGATTTGGGCATTACAGGAGATATGCCAGTTTTGCATTGTGATAGTCAGAGTGCTATCATGTTGGCAAAGAATCCGGTCTTTCATCAAAAGACCAAGCACATAGATGTGAAATATCATTTCATCAGGGAGGTACTGGAAGACAAGCGACTTGAGCTTGTGAAGGTGCATACTGATGATAATCCTGCAGATTTGCTCACTAAGAGCTTGCCTACAGAGCGGTTTGCACATTGCCGCCACGTCATGGGATTAGGATGAGACCATTCTTATTTTATGGTCTTGTATACAGTAACTGTATATTGCTGTAATTTTTATTCTTTTCTCCCCTTTAGGCACATTGGCCTTTAGGTGGGAGGTTGTTGGGGTAAAGGCACATTGCCACCCCTTTATTAAAGATATGACACCTATGACTGTCTTAAGACAGTCATAGGGTGAAAAACCTAATCCTAATAAAACTTAAGAGTTTGTGGTGTGGCTCATCACTTCACACCCGCATCTATTGTGTCACTCCTCTCTCTCACTCTCTCCCTGTTGTACTTCTCCCTCTTTCCTTCCTTCCATCTCATCTCTGAAGTGAATGATGAGAGGCTGCTCTTGTTTGGGGTCCCATCCTATGCGCCAAGCCCCCTCAATCCCATGCTCCAGAACTCCCAGGGTGGAAGTCATGAAGCCAATCGTGTCATCCACGGGAGTGGTAGCTGTGCGAGGGACGCCACGTACTATTGAGTGCCTTACTGGCCCTCTATTGCTGCTCTGAAATGGTGGCTGAAACAATAGCCTTCATAGGCTCCCATTTTGCGACGTCCACCCACCTGGAGGTCTCTGAAATGGCTGACTGCATAGTGGCTATCTGTGCTTCAACTGCTGGTCCAGTGTGCTGGCCAACATCGCGGCTGCTACCTCCTTACGGAGCTGTAATATCCTGACCATGTTGTGGATGAGACGGTCCTGCTCTGCTTCCCATGTGCTAAGGCAGTGTATCTCTACAAGAACATGATCCCAGGACTTTGATGGGATCGTGTGGCCATGGAGCATGGTGGGGCATAGTGAGTTGGAATAAGGGGAGTTACCCCTAGTTCAGATGACGACAATGACAACGATGATGCTGTAAACTCTGGTGCTGCTCCTAGTACTGTCACACCTAAGGGTAGTGATGTTGTCATATCCATGGGTGGTGTAGAGTATATAGGTTATGAGGAAGGTAATAGATGAGGCTGATGTGGAGGCGGAGGCTGATGTGGAGCTTGAGGTTGTATGGGCAGGGGCTTTGTTGGCTGCTTTTTGTGTGTGTGTGGCAGTGCTATCTACTTGTAAGCCTTTTCGATTGCTATGTTTATTCACATCCTCAAGCGCAAGCTGCTTTTGCTGCCTCTCTTCCTTTTTGAGTCTCTCTTTCTCTTTCTCCTTATCCCCTCTGTCTCCTTTCACCATTGTCTCTTCTCCTATGCTCCTGTTTGGTACAAGGTAACCCTTGCTGAAGTCTGAATTTATGGAGGGGGGGAAGGTGTACAGCCCTCCCTACCTTCCATTGTCTGAAACTGATATGACTGGACTGAAGGGAACTCTTATTTACAGCTCTATGGAGCCCGTGTACCAATGAAGGGGGGGAGCGGCTGGTCCCTCAACCAAGTCTGGGATGTGGTGAGCTGGAGGTCGTCTAGCGGTATGATACAGTTAATCTCATCGTGCGGAAGTCGCTCAGGAGGGGCATCCATGCTATACTGAAATGGGGTTAGTCTGTCCATCTGAATGCCATGGCTAGTCAGCCATGTGTTTGTGCGTGCATACCAGGTGGCTGCTCCCTCACCTGCTAGGTGTCGGGATGATTCCAAAGCTACCCTCGGTAGTCTCCAATGAGGCAGAGTCCATACCCTGTGAATGAAAGTCACTGTCTGGAAGATAGCATCGACATATAGTGGCGTCATGGCAAACTCTGCCTGTATGATCTCATGTGGAAGTGAGGGCTTACTCCGTATCATCTTGGATCCCATTGAGACCTGTAGCCTCTCAAACTTCCTCCAATCTGCTGCTGGAATGTCACTCGCCCAAAAGGGCGCTGCATACATGGCGGTCGGCCGTACTAGAGTGTCGAAGAGCCAGCTCTTCGTCAGAGGATCTTGGAAATGTGCCTGGAAGCATTGTCTCTCTAGTTGGGCCAAAGCGCTCCGGCCTCGTGTGAGTCGTGCCCTGGCAGCCTGGGTCATCGAGAAAATGGGTCTTGCGAAGACCGTGCCCAAATATGTACAGGACTGTACTATCTCCACTGGCTCCCCTCTATATGTGAAGTTGTGTCGAAGAAGCGCTGGATGTGAGGTATCAAAGATCATGACCTTGGTCTTGCCAAGGTTGACAGTCAAGTCCCTCTCTCTGCAGAATACCTCAAGGGCGTCCAGATGCTTCTGTAATCCCTCGGCCGATGAAGATAGAAGAACTATGTCGTCGGCATATAGTAATATCTGAATCAGGAGGTCAGCCAATGGTGAGCCCTTTCCGCCTAGTCGGTCTAGGAAGGATGTGATCTCATCGATGTAGAGTCTAAAGAGGGTCGGCGAGAGAGGGCAACTAGAGAGAGAGAGAGAGAGAGAGAGAGAGAGAGAGAGAGATTTCAGTGAGGAAACAAACAGCTTCAATACTGCATAATCTCATATATACTACTAGTTGCTTAGAGAGGTCTAACTTTTGTTTGCTGTTTTGAACAGCCAATCTATTTGATATACGCAATGTGGGTGTATCAACTCCAAGCTTAAGTGAATGGATGGGCGACAAGTGAAATGATGGGTCACCATATCAGTCTACAGGATGGCTTCCAAGTTTGTCTGCCTCTTTCTGGATCAATCCTGGTCTTATTGAAAATCTATCTGGGCTTTCAAGTTTTTATTTAAGTACTAGACACTTATATATATGCTTCTGGCCTGACATGAGATTCATGTACCTGAGAACTGACTTTCTCTTAGATGATTAGTGGCAAGCCACTACTTTGGATTTCATAATGCCTGACCATGCATCAGTAAGAACTGTCTGTCTTTTCATGGGATTCTTAAATATTGATACTTTCTTAAAGTAATTTGCATTGTGCATTGGTATGACTGACTGTGATAGATGACCAATCAATGATTAGCTGATGTTTGCATTTTTGTTTATGCTCTGAACAAATGGTTTGCACAGAATGAATTCTTGCAAGCATGCTGGTCTTTAGATGAAACACACTGGATTCTCATCTGCATTGAAGAGAGCAAACTTTTAATATGAATGTCTCTTGAAGTCAGTCCTGGGTGCATGGGAGTCTTGAAAGGGTTCTTCAAACACAGGAAATTTTCATCCTTTAGGTCTTTGGTCGTCTCTACCTTACATGATTCTTATAAAAGGCTTTCAAGTTAGGGGATGTATTATTGGCATTGTTTTTGGAGGTTCATATCTCAACGCCTCTTGTTTCCAATGCCTAATAGTGTGAACATTTGAACTCCTTGGTGATTCTGTAACTGTTTGTTTTTTGGTTGAAGATCATGACATGCAACTTTGAATGATGGATTTTTTTTTGGTATGCTTTATTGTCTAAATCCATGACACTTTTGGGGTCTTGCAATTCAACACACTCGGTGTGGTAAGCACTATCTGGATTGGTAAATGTACTTGAAACCGGCCTTAAGGTAATCCAAAGAGTAGTGAGTAGATGACAACCATTAAATACTTAACTTTCAGCTACTTGAAAAATATCCACGACATAGAAAAATAACTCCAAAGCCAATATTGAAGAGCTAGATTGCCCCTGCTTGCACCAAACACAATATGCCCCTTTTGGTATTTCTTTATCTTTTATTCAGAAGGCAACAAAAATACATAGAAAACTACTCTCGTGCATCCGATCACAGCGAGCCAACCGAATAATTTGTTCACAGGCACTTTCGTCTTGTTATGCAAACAGTTTGTCTTAGAAAGGCATCCTCGTCTAGTGCACCATTCCATAGCAACCTTTCTTTCGTATTTGGTTGATAAATTATAACCTAGCAGCTCCAAGAGAGTCCTGGCAGGAAAGAAAATCAATCAAGAGAGTCCTGGCTGTTCCTTGCTCACAAAAAGGTTAGTTGCAACAAGGTAAGAAATTTTTAAGGCTTCGGGGTAATTGTAGGCTTCAGAGAAACAGATAGTTTATCAAAGGTCTTTTGAAACTCTGTAGTGGCAGCAAACTAGATTGTGGTAGGTAGCCTTTCTGTTTCATCGAGCACGTAACTACCAACTCCAAATTGAACTTGAATCCTAGGATTTATCAAATGTTTAAAAGGGAAAAAGAGAATGAGTAAAAATGTGGACCTGAGATACGACATAGGGTTTGTTAGGACCCGATCCTCCTTGCAAATGTCAAGGGTGGAGGAAAGAAAATCAATCAAGTTTGTCCTGGTCTTGGTAGGGTGGAGGCCAACAATTTTGCCAACTTTGGCTGTTCCTTGCTCACAGAAAGGTTAGTTGCAACAAGGTAACAAATTTTTAAGGCTTCGGGGTAATTGTAGGCATCAGAGAGGCAGATAGTTTATCAAAGGTCTTTTGAAACTCTGTAGTGGCAGTAAACTAGGTTGTGGTAGGTAGCCTTTTTGTTTCATCGAGCACGTAACTACCAACTCCAAATTGAACCCGAATCCTAGGATTTATTAAATTTTTAAAAGGAAAAAAGAGAATGAGTAAAAATGTGGACCTGAGATACGACATAGGGTTCGTTAGGACCCGATCCTCCTTGCAAATGTCAAGGGTGCAAATGTCAAGGGTGGTGATTTATTATTGAAGAGGCCATATTGTTTGTGCATTTTGGGAGTTGAAGCCGAACAAATTCATGAATAAGGCGATGCTCACAAGAGCTCATAACTGATCCTCATTGCAATCTATATAATATTGTCACATGGACTACAATCATATGAATAAAGGTGTTGATATCGTTTGACGTTGCTCTAGCTTGGATTTTCTTGTTCCCCTGCATTGCGAACATGCATCAAAAGAGATGAGTGTTATGAGAATTTAGATTGAAAACGAGAAGCTTTGAATGAATTGAAAATATTTGTATGTGTATATATAATATATAATTATTCTAACCACATATAGAGTGGGTGGGGAGGTGGCGCGCTTCCTTTCTCATAGAGTTATAATTCGAGGGAATGGGTCCTTCCTTGGGTGTCTACAATATTAACGTTGAGAATATAAATGTTAAGAATATTAGCGTCGAGAATAAGTCTCGCAAATGCATAAGATACTAGCATATTACTTGGATGTGAATAGTCGTAATTATAGTCAAACACCGGTAAAATCACCACGAGCGACTGCTAATAGTTTGTTTGCTTCATCTTTTGCTGCAAACAAACTAGAATCATCAAGGTGATGGGCCAGCTCTTTCAATCTTCACATGTCCAGAGTATCAAAGAAACATGATGAAAGGGCAAAATATTTGACACCTTAATATGCATGTTCCACATCCTAAGTCTATCACAACACCACCTTTCAATAGTAGGAGATTTCTTGTGATTGCCATTTTGTTGCAGTTCGAATCTGCATAGCTTTCTCATTGTCACATGACTTGAAATTAAATATTGTCAAGAATAAGCTAAACAGTGCGAAGATAATGAGATCAGAACAATGCAAAGACAATGAGATAAAAAATGATGTAATGAGATTAATCTTTTTGGTGGAGTCGACCTGGAGGGCTGGTCAAAGTGCATGCAGTGTTGCCAGCCCAAATCTCTCACAAGTTTATCCTACTTGAAATGCTCAACTGAATTCATGGATGCACTTGATTCGATCACCTCTCCCAACTGTTGAATGATTATGCTGCATATATTTATCTTAACCCCCTTGCCAATAGTTGAGAACAAATTATGCCCTACTGGATAAAATTGAGCCCATGAGGACAACACTAGTATCCCTTTAGATCTGAGGCAGTAAAAGAGCATCTTGAATACTTTTCTTTTGAACTAGGGCAAGACTTATGGTAGAATGAAAGCAACACAAAGATCAAGAATAGTCCTCCTTAGCTAAACTTTGTGAATCCCTCCTTGCACTGCAAGTAACATCGTGTGGGCCACTCTTAAAAAAAAGAGTAAAAAATGTACCATCTTGCCAAGGAAACTTGTAGACACCCTAAATTGCCAAGATGAGCATCAAATCAAACTGCCCAAAAGAGACCCAAAAGCAGCTAACATGACAGCCATGGGAAGAGTATGTGCTAACTTTGTCTTGCTTCATGCTAAAATGAATCAATCCTGCTCCTCAATTGATCTTTTAACATGATTAGTAGAATTAACCACCTGCAATTCCAACCGTTGTAAGGTGCAAAACAATTTCCTTCCTCACCAACCATGTTAAATACTACTCCCGCTATCAAATAAACCATTGTCGCAATTAAGATTAGAAACCAACATCGCATATACAGTAATAGAGGACTGGTGATCATATCTATTCGATGGAAGCATGAGACGAGATAATGAAGATAACGTGTGGGAATGACTAATGCCCGCCTTGTACATCGAGTCTTCCTCCATCCCAAAAAGAACCACTATGTAATTGGCTCCATCCCAAAAATAGTCTAGCAACTAGCTAGTGCATCCCATAACTGGTCACTGCATAAACATTGTTGTGCCTATGGCTAGCATCAATTCCATATGATATTAAGATACCGAGCCATGTTAGCCCATTCGTGAGTCCTCCTTTCAGAATAATTTATGGTCAATTATAAAGGTTTTGCATGGTTTTAGTCTCTTCCAAGCATAGAAACACAATCAGAAGCATCCGTGGGCTACAAATTGCAAAGGTACCCAGGAAACAATTTGCAATGACTGATAGACTAGCTTTGCAGTGGAGTGGGCGGTGTTTATTGGTAGTGGATACAGATGACGTGAGGGTGTTGCCAATAACCAAAAATTTTGGCAAGGCAAAATAATCCATTGAGAATGAATGCGCAAAAGCAGGGAGTTCAACAAGGCAAAGTAATCCACCAAGAATGAATGTGCAAAAGCGGGGAGTTCTACGTTCATTCTGGATGCACGTTCGTTCTTACTAGAGTTACAAAGAATTTAAAAAGCATGGTTTTGGGTGAATTTTAGTAGGAATCTTTAAGCCTTTAGAGCAATGATAAATCAACGGCTGGAAATTATGACACATGGTTGAAGGAGGCATGAGAAAACCAAAACTTGCATTTAGGTTGCCTACCGTAACAAGTAAGCGAACTGATTTGGAGCAATTTCCAAGAAGTTTGGCAGTTGAAATAAGAAGCAACAACCGTGGAGATGGTGGAAAACAAAAAAATCGATTTCCTTTTGGTTCCTGGCAATCTAATCTTGAAAGGCGAATTGAATCTGGGAGCAATGTGGCACCCTGGAGACCTGCAATCAAAATTTCAGTTAGTTTTGGTAGCCTAGAGTAGCCCAAACAGGGGCGAAATATGAAGCAACCTGACTGGTGACCCTGGAGTGAACCTAGGAAGAGTGAAATTAGGTATGGCAGTCCTGGAAGGTCTCTGGCAGATGCAATTCAAAAGATCCTTCAATATGGAAGTAAATCAACTTGTTTGGAAGCTCCAATCATCCTAAGAGAAGTTTGGGAGGCTTTGGGATGGGTGCGATTGAAATTTGGGGCTCTAGGAAGGTGTAAATAACATGGATGTAGCCAAAACAAGATTCTCTAGTGAAGCTGGCTACTTTAGGAAAGCTAGATGTCAATTAGCTTGGCCCCCACTCCAACTGATCCTAGAATAGTTGCCTTTGTTTGCTTTACAAGTCACTTGTGCCACAAGTGGCGCCCTAGCCAAAGTTGCTAAAGTAAACATTTGATCACAGCACATGACCACAATCCGAAAAAACTAAATGCCATGTGCAATGGGTAGATTACGAAAGAAATCCAATGCAATGCAAAAGCATACCTTGAACTCCCCGGCAATGGTGCCAAAAATGTGTAGTCTCAACGATGACTCACGTGTCATGGGGATCTTGAAGGAATGACGATGGAGCCTCAACTCCAAGCTACTCCTTGTGAGAGCAATGCAAGACACGAGCCTTTCGCTTGTGTCACTCAAGCGGCTCCCGGATTATTGTAGTGTATTTCCACAAGAGAAAGAGGTAAAGGGGAGAAGGGAGAAGAGAGGAGAGAAGGAGGGAGAAGGAGAAGGGAAAAAGAGAGTGAAGGGGAGAAGGGAGAAGAGAGGAGACAAGGAGGGAGAAGGAGAAGGGAAGAGGAGAGTGAAGGGGGATGGAGTGGCAAACACAAAGGCACTATAAAAGAAACAAGAGAACAGCCAAAGACACTCTCTTAAAGAGAAGAGGGAGCTTGTATTCCAAACTTGTGCATACAACAATGAAGACCAAAGTCAACCATCTGGTCTTTTATACAAGTCACCTTTCTTTTTTTCCAAAAATGAGAGTTATATTATATTATCAAAAAAGTTATATACAATTGTGTGTTATCAACAAAAAAGCTTTCTATGATAGGCAACAAGCATATTGTCAGCACATAGAAACGTGAGTGCAAACACATAGTCCTCAGAGATACCTTAGAACGTGCTAGTCTATGAACATGGAATCCTTGTGAGCTAAACATCTATTCCAATTCTTCTTTGACTTCAGTGGGAACTGACAGAGAGGGATAACGGGTTGTAAGAGTAGCCACAAGAGTTGGTGAAAGGGCAACAGGATTGTGCA
Organism: Dipteris shenzhenensis; assembly: GCF_047967505.1. Lineage (NCBI taxonomy): Eukaryota > Viridiplantae > Streptophyta > Polypodiopsida > Gleicheniales > Dipteridaceae > Dipteris > Dipteris shenzhenensis. The sequence goes on along the minus strand of NC_141617.1, from coordinate 13,692,180 downwards.
TTCTCTCCTTGAATTCTTCAGTAGTAGTAAGTGCTTCTCAACAAACCTTGTATGAGACGTTGGAAGGATCTGCGTGCAAGGTTGGTCTCTTGAAGGGACGCACAAGAGGAGGCATGATCCAATCCACTGACGCAACATCGACATTTGTTCCATCAGCAGCAGGGAGAGGTGACACAAGAGGAGGTAAGAAGGGGGGGGGAGGAATCGGCAAGACAAAGGGGGCTGGGGCTAGAGTTGGGGATTGGGTTGGGGCTGGGGCTGGGGATTGGGTTCGGGTGGGACTGGTGTGTTGAGATATCAAGCTCCACTCGTGATATACCAGGGTGACCGTTGTGCATTTATGTCACCGACTTGTTATCTGCAGATGTGGTTGGTACATCACCCATGAATAGTTGGATGACAGCTATCCTTATGTACTCTAGTTCGTGGCTCAATTAGTATGCCACCTTAGTTAGTTGAGTTTGGTTTGAGACCCACATATAGGGTCCTTCTATTTCTTTGTACTAGAGTTCTTTTGGCTTTCACAACGAAGAAGAGAAAAACTGTTTTCAGCCTCCACCTTTGTGTGTATTCCCCCATTGTGTATGTGAGAAAGCCGCAAGTGAGACTCCTTCCCTCTCTCCCACTATCTTCACATGGTATCAAAGCCTGGTTCATGGTAAGGAGCTCAAGAAAGCAAACCAAGTTCGTGGTGTCCTGGTAAGAGGACTAGTGTTGCTTTCCTTTTTCGAGTTTGGGAGCAAATCTCTGCAAGTAGCACAGCTGGAAAGTGCAAGAGTGCATTGTCTCAAATTGAGACGCCCTTTGAGGTGTGGCAAGAGGGCAATGTATTCAAGGCCATTTCGGAGCTCGTTTTGGAGGCGGAAGTTCTCCACAAGCATTGAGAAAAAGGCCCTGTTTTTGCTGTGCGACCACTACTCTGTAGGTCGATGAAAGGTTGCCGTAGAAATTACATTGTATTCCTATGCGCAGAGATATTGGGAGTTACAAAATCATCCTTATTGCTTGTTGATGCAAAATCATCACTAGGAAGTGACTGTGTGGTCAAATACCCCTTTCGTCAGTTTTGCAAATTTGCCCTTGTGAGACAGAAGCTGTGTTTTTTGTAGTGACAGAATATTTTGCAGTGTTCTGTAATGGCGTCTAATTCTCTTTCATAGATTGTCACTGAAAAGCTTAACAAGAACAATTTCCAAGCATGGAAGTTTAGAATGACGAATTTCCTTATGGGAAAAGACTATTGGGAGTTCATTATAGGAAATGAAGAAGAACCAGTTCTTCCTAATGTTCCCAATCAACAAGAAATGCAGGCATTGAAAGGATGGCATGAGAGAGCCAGAAAAGTTATGTACTGGCTATCTATCAGTATTTCAAATTCTATGATTGTGCATATTCACGATCCAAGTACGCCAAAGGAGGCATGGGATACTTTGGCAAAAATGTACAGCACAAATACGCAAGCCAGGAAAATGCAACTCAAGCAGGAGTTGCACAATGTGCAGAGAGAAAATATGAGCATCAATGACTACCACATGAAGGTGAAGAAAGTTGCAGATGCACTTGCTTCCATTGGGTTGCCAGTGGAAGATGATGATTTAGTTTCTGTGACCTTGAATGGTCTAGGAAAGGATTATGCACAGTTTCGGACATCCATTGCCGTCCATGAAAAATTTCCTGATTTTGAGGAGTTGTTTGCTCTTCTAATTTTTGAAGAGCAGAGAAATGGTGGTGCATCTTCTTCAGGAGGAACTTCAAAAGAAACTATCTTCTACTAAAATGCTGGAAGAGGTAGAGGCAGAGGTAGAGTAGGCCAATCTAGAGGCCATGGTAGAAATCAAAATATGCAGCAAACTCAAGAAAACCAGTCCTATGGAGGAGGACGTGGTAACTCTAGAGGCAAGGGGAGCCAAAGAGGTCGTGGTGGATGGTAGAGAGGCCAAAATGCAAACAGCAATGTTGAATGCTACTACTGTGGTAAAATGGGTCATATGGCTAAAGACTACTATAAAAAGCAGAATGACATCATGAATGGAAAATTGCAACAAGGGAATTATGCATCTTCTAGTAGACAAGGTGATGACAGAAATGAGGATCTATTTATGATGCAACACATGACCAATTCTGTGACAAGTGCAAAAGAAAGCAATGATGTGTGGTATGTTGACTCAGGTGCATCAAACCACATGACAGGTCATGCAGAATGGATGTAGGATGCAAGGAAAATGGAAAGACTAGGATTTGTGGAGACTGGTGATGATACTGCACATCCTATTGCGCAGATTGGTAAAATTCCTTTGTCTATGCAGGATGGGAAAAAGAAATACCTGTCTGATGTATTTCATGTCTCGAATATCACTAAGAACCTGGTTTTTATTGGTCAAATGGTTGACCTGGGCTTGCAGGTCAGATTTAATCCTCATGGATGCTTTGTTGAGGATATGAAAAATAACGGTCGCTTGATAGCAAAAGGAAAGAAGAAGGGCAGGATGTTTACGTTGGATGTGGACATGCCTGAATTGAGTGCAGCAATATTTGCACATGGGACGGGTGTAGTTGCAGATATTGATATCTGGCATAAATGCATTGGTCATGTTAATGTATGACGACTTAAATCAATGAAGGCCCAAAATATTATTGCAGGATTGCCTAAATTCAAGGTTGCAGAAATGCATAAGGTATGTGAAGCCTGTCAATTTGAAAAACAGGCAAGGAAACCATTTCCTAGACATGTTCAAGAGAGTAAGAAGCCATTGGAATTAATCCACTTCGATGTGTGGACTACTAAAGCTGCATCTATTGGAGGTTGTCATTATTTTGTCACTTTTATTGATGACTACATCAAAAAAGTTTGGGTGTATTTTATGAAAAAGAAAAGTGAAGTGTTTGGGCATTTCAAAGCTTTTAAAGCTATGGTTGAAAAAGAAAGAGGCCTTCTAATAAAATGCCTAAGGTCAGATGGAGGGGGAGAGTACCTCTCAAATGAGTTTGCAAGGTTCCGGCAGGAGCATGGCATAAAGCAGCAATATTCATGCAGTCATACCCCACAACAAAATGGACTTGCAGAAAGGAAAAACACGCATATTGGAGAGGTATCTCAGGCCATGCTAAATGAAAAAGGCCTACCGGATTATTATTGGGCTAAAGCAGTTGCTACAACAATTTACATAATGGACAGGAGTCCCACTGTAGCAATACATGGCATGACGCTAGAGGAGATGTATACTGGTAAGAAACTAGATATTTCTCATTTGAAAATTTTTGGTTGCATTGCCTATGTTCATGTGCCACATGAGTTGAGGTCCCCAAAAGCTGAGAAGTGCATCTTTATTGGCTATTCTCTGTAGTAGAAAGGGTATAGATGCTATAACCCTTCTACTCATAAGTTTACAGTGAGCAGAGATGTTGTTTTTGATGAGATGAGCAGCTAGTATAAACCACTAAATGTGATTGATGATGTAGATGCACAAAATGGTAATGCTACACAGAATTCACAGCAGCAATCACAAAATATTAGTGGACCTGTAGCGTCCTCTAGCAATGGTTCACATACTTCGCCATGGACAAGCAGATTGAGATCAAGAGAATCTCCTCAAAGCAATGCAGATAGTGGTATGCAGGTATCACAAAAGGGAAAAGAGAAGGTAGATCAGCCCATGTTTTGATGTGAATTAGGTCACTCTTATGTGGATGGTGAATCCAGTGGCTTAGAACAGAGCATTGATGATGAGTTGGGTATTCCTTCTATTGTTACACATAAAGTAAGGAAGACTGAGGATGTTTTGAGAGCACCTGGAAGTGAGCCTATTTTGCACAGGTCTACCAGAGCTAGGTATCCCTGTGGATAGGCTAAAATATGATGGATTTATAGCCATTCACTATGCCTATATGGTCAAAGTGATATAGGAACCAGAACCCACTTCTTTTGAGCAAGGCATGGGAAAAGAAAAATGGGAGAAAGCCATGGATGAAGAAATGGATGCCTTGGAAGCAAATGCTACATGGGAATTGGTGCCTTTGCCTAAAGACAAGAATGCAATTGGCTGTAAGTGTGTTTATAAGTTGAAGCACAATGCAGATGGTTCTGTGAACAGATACAAGGCAAGATTAGTTGTCAAGGGGTATGCATGGCATTGATTATGAAGAAACATTCAGTCCGGTTGCAAGGATGGCAATCGTAAGAGTAGTCATTGCTATGGCTACATCAAAGGGATGGTCTTTATATCAGATGGATGTAAAGAATGCCTTCTTGCATGGTGATTTGCAAGAAGAGGTCTTTATGGAGCAGCCACCAGGTTATGTTCATGCTGTTCATCCTGAATTTGTTTGCAGGTTGAAGAAAGCCTTGTATGGCTTGAAGCAAGCACCTAGAGCATGGTCTGACAAGATAGGACAGTATCTTGTCACTATGGGCTTTTAGATTTCCAAGGCAGATTTCTCACTTTTTGTGAGAAAAATAGAGAAAGGTATTATGCTGCTTGTCATTTATGTTGATGATTTGATCATCACAGGTGATAGTGATGAAGATATCCTTCATGTGAAAATGCTATTGAAGCAGAATTTTGAGATGAAGGATTTGGGAGAGCTGTGTTATTTCTTGGGCATTGAGGTGATTAGATCACCAAGTGGGATATGGCTCTAGCAAAGGTAGTATGGATTGGACATGTTGTCGAGATATGGGATGACAGGATGTAAGCCTATTTTAGTTCCTTTGGAGCAGAATGTGAAGCTGAGCGCAGATGCAGGTGAGATTCTGGAAGACCCTACTATGTACAGGACATAGAAGGAAGTTTGATTTATATGACTATTACCAGGCCAGATTTGAGCTATGGCCCCCCAAGGAGACCCCCCCCAAAAAAAAAAAAGGAGTTTGAAAAAAACAAAAAAAAAACCTCCTCCCTCTCCCTCCATGCCCCCTTCCTTCCTAACTCAGCTCCCCATGCCTCCCCCTCAGCCTACCTCCATCTCCCCCTTCAGTCTATCCTCTCCTTCCCTTCCCCTCTCTCCTACCCTCTCTTTCTCCTTCTTCCTACGCCCGCATTCAGGGCGTCTTGGGTAGTAGTTTCACGGACGAAGCTTTTTCAGGTTGGGATCGGCCTTTTCACATTTATTGGTGAATGGATCCCCATTCAACCAATCTCTGTCCACTTCCACCGGCCACAAGAACCATCATTTTTTCAGAAGACGAGTTGCAACAGCTCAAGAAAGATGTGGAATTAGAGGGCTCCACATCACTTTTCGCTCGCATCTTTGGGTCACACCCTTCCAGATCACAAGCTAGAGACTGGATGCTGGTGGCATTATTAGGAGACCTCGACCCACACCTCAGGGATATTCGATTTTTGGGATGTGGATTCTTCCAAGTGGTTTTCGACTCCCACGAGTCCTCAACCCTTGTTCTCAAAGCTAATCCCCTGGCTGTGGGTTCGAGGAGGAACTTTCTTTTACCCTACACCTTGGGCTTCGATTGGATTGAGGATGACAAGCAGGTCACATCACTGTTCATTAGATTTCCTGGTCTTCCTCAGGTCTACCATCGACTACTTGCCACTATCGGAGCCACATTCAGAGTGGTCATTGAGATCCCCTCACTTCCTGGCATGCCTTCTTTCTCGGCAGAGGTAGTCAGTGCAAATGGGGTGCCTCGTGTTAGGGTCATTGTCTCTGACCCTAACATCTCAGATGACCACATTATGCTTCAGCGTCCAGACGGCTCTCTCTTTCGACAGAGAGTTGAGATTTCAAGTAGACAGGACCAGTGCAGGATTTGCAGGACCCTTGGGCACTTTGCTAGAGACTGCCCAAGAAAGAGAAAAAGACCCAAGAGGTCTTCTATGCAGCTCCTTCATGTACTACCACGACTGCACCTCCCAGCACCCTGTACCACGCACTCCAGGACCACCAAGAGCAACAGGGTGCCCTGCTTCGTGCACCCTAGGACCATTAGGGGAAGCAGGGCACCCAATGCGCATAGCACACCTAGTACTACAATGGAGAGCTATCAGAGCGGCTCCCTTACCTCAAGAGGAGACTTTTGATCCTATTCAAATAGATGCCTTCTAGACTCCAGGGGTGGATGTTGCTGTAGCCCCAGACACTACAGTTCCACATCAGGATGGGCCTTTAGATCCACCAGCCCCAGTCACTTTGGTTTCTAACCACGAGGGGGCTACAGGTACTTCTTCCTCACAGACTGTTCCTGCCATAGTCAGGACAACCGAGAAAGTGCAGGCACAGATGAGGGCTCCTGATTCCTCTTCACCCCAGTCACAAGCCTCCTCAACCCCTAGCTCCAGTTCTGCTGATAGAGGCCTGGCAGGTCCTTCTCCTCCATCTTCAATGAGTGCAGGCCTTCTTCGCACTCCTCAGCCAGCAAACTTGCTTATCAGGAATTATTTTTCGGCACTGGAAGATTCGGCGACTTTCATGGATGATGAGGAGTTTATGCCCTCCACCTTAGGGTTCCCGGTCATTGGGATTCCTTCTGATAGGGCCTCCCTTTCAGTAAGTGTGGGGATCCTTTCACTTGTTGAGTTTCCTGCCCTCAACAGGAGTGTTTCGGCCCAGGGGAAGGTAGTCTCCTCTACTAGGTTGGGTAAGCCTTTCGATCCAGCATCCTCCTATCGATGAGGATAGTCAGCTGGAACATATAGGTCCTAGGCAGAGTTCCACACTATCATCGTAGGCAGCTAATCTAGAACCAACTTCATCCAGGTGGCTTTCAGGATATACCTTCTGCTCGCCTACTATGGGCACAAGGGGAGGTACTTACATTTCGCTCTCTCTTCCTATTCTCCCCTTGGTTGCTGGTCATGGTATTATCTCCCCTTCTAGAGCTCAATGGATCATTATTTTGATTGGAGGGTGTAAGATTGGTCTTCTCAATCTTTATGCTCCCAACAATAGAAAGGAGCAGATTTCCTTTTAGAATGAGTTACTCTCTTAGGCCCCCATTGCAGATTCTTGGATCATTGGTGGTGACTTCAACATGGTTGAGTTGCCTTCAGACAAAAAGGGAGGCAGACAGGGTGGAATTCATTCTTTGGAGAGGGCAGCCTGGGATGCCTTCCTCTTTTAGTTCAATGGCAGGGACACTTGGTTGGATTATGCCTTTCATATTATGCCATAGTCACTCCTATACTCTTGGTCGAACAGGAGAATACACATGCCCATTCATGCACAGATTGACAAATTTTATGTAGATGATTAGGCACTTGACAGAGAAGGATCTGTATGCATTTCTACTGGGGTTTCCACCTCATATCATTTTCCAGTGGTGTTGCAGATTCTTGAGCCTCATCCGAGAGGACGCTCTGCTAGTGTCAGGATTCCGGATGCTTTTTATGCAGAGGTGAGCCTCACGGAGGATATTTTACAAATTTGGGTTTCTCACATACAGGGTGGAGCTATCCACCCATCTCAGGTCGTTGTAGCCTTATCCAAAATTAGTGATTGTTACCATACAGTCGCTGATTCTAGGAGACGTGAGATTCTCAGATGTGAGATTGGTATACACCAGTAGTTAGCGTTCCTTTAGAGGGAAGAGTAGAAGAGGCCCACAAATGCTTGGATTCAGGAGCGCTTTGCTATAGCAAGGGTTCATTTGCAGACATTGTTGGATCAGAGAGCAGAATATGCCTTTCATGCACGGGAATCCTTTTGGATTCAAATGGGTGGCAGGGTCAACAAACACTTTTTCTCTACTCATGGGCCCGAACATAGTAGAGATAGTGTTTCGCAGCTTGTTGACTTAGATGGGGTGTTATAGCTCGATCCTAATGCTATCATGTGTGTAGCTTCAGACTTTTTTGCATACCTTCTTACTGCAGATCCAGGCACACATGCCATTGATGATGCCAGAGAGGTTATTTGGCAGTGTATCCCTGTATTGGTGAAGGATGAGATGTATGTTTCTCTGGATGCACCTTTCACCAATGCAGAATTCAAGACTGCATTACTTGCCCTTCACAAGGGCAAGTGCCCATGTTCACATGGACTTACCCCCTCCCTTTTTATTACTTTTTGGGAGCAGATTGGTGATCACATTACATCAGCCCTGCAGGGCATGTGGGACTCTGGTGAGATGCTGGACTCACTTACAGATGGTCTCATTCATCTCATCCCAAAGGGGGGTAATAGGAATCTTGTGTCTCAATGGAGACCCATCACTCTATTGGGCACTTTTTACAAGATTCTGGCAAAAGCCATCAGTCTGCGGCTACAGGTTTTTCTTCCAAATTTGATTCATGACACGTAGACAAGGTTTGTGCATGGCAAAAGTATTTTTTATAAATTTTTCTCATTTTGGGAGGCCTCAAAATGGGCCATGCAGAGCGCCAGAGATTGGCCATTCTACTCTTGGACTTTGAGAAAGCTTACAATAGAGTAGACTAGGATTTTTTAGAGGGTACTCTATCTCACTTCAGTTTTTCAGATGCATGGAGTAAAGGAGTATCCTCTTTCTACAGATCAACCCATAGCCAGTTGCACATTGGGGGGGTAAGAGGGGATAGGTTTCAGATTTCTAGATCCGCGTCCATCAGGGATGTCCTCTTGCCCCGTTTCTTTTTCCGTTTGTGGCGGAAGCTATGAGTATCTACATTAGATCTCAAGCTGATATTTATGGGCTGAGGCTTCCTATCCGTCGAGAAGAAGAGCTCTTGGATAGTGAGTTGGCAGATGACACGGCTGTTTTTTTGGATGCCTCCCCCAAGACACTCACTTCCTTCCGGACAGTTGTTTTGCACGGCTGTAGGTGCACACATTAATTGGCATAAATCCATTGATTTTTGGATTTGCGAGGATGACACCCCGGATTGGGGTAATGATATTGGCTTCACTTGGGTATAGAGGGGCATCTCTGTCAGATATTTGGGCTACCACATTGGGGTGGGCATCTCTCCTTCACAACAATTTGATCCAGTGTTAGAAAGCATCAGAAGAAAGCTCCTTTTCTGGAGCTCAGCCAAACTTGGCTTGGCCTCCAGGGTGGTGGTGGTTAACCAGGTTCTTCTAGCCATAGCATGGTCTGTATGCTCTTGTTAGTGCCACTCTAGGGATTGTATCACTCAGCTTAAGAGGCCTATACGAAACTTTTTATGGAGTGGTCTAGATGGCATAACTGATGTTACAGCCAGGGTGGCTTGGGAGACCTTGATTCTTCCTGCAAGAGAAGGGGGTTTGAATATCATCGACCCAGATCTATAGTGTAGAGCTTTACTCTGCAAGTTCATTGTGAGAGGGCTTATGCCAGGGCAAGAGCCTTGAAAGAATCTTTTTATCAGATGCATACAGTCTCGCATGCCCACTTCAGGAGAGGATTGGACACACAGTAGTAGATGGGTTTTCACCACAGCCCACCTCAGGTCTCCCTCTTCCCCTCTTATCGTTGCTTTCCTGAATGCATGGGCAAGCTTCAGGAGTACTCTTTGCAGGATTCCCCCATCCACCGATGAAGAGATTGAAAGGCAGCCTATCATGTGGAATGATGGGATTTTGGATGATCTTGGCAGACCACTTGGAGCTTCTCCTTACATGCAGTGGCCAAGATGCGAGAGGGGCCCTACATCTATAGTGGGAGCCTAGAAAGCCTTCAGGAAGCTTCCTGCAGACTGACAGGCCCAAATGGTTCTTAATCTCAGAGGGAGTGCAGGGAGAGTCCAACAGATTGATGCAGCCTTGCCCTTGGATTAGGTGGACACAGATGACATGCCTATTACTTGCTCCACCTAGATGGGGGCATTTTCCAAATTGGGAGTTCCTTTACAGGTGATTGCTTTTCTTGCCTTAGTTTTTTATGTTTCTTCAAGGGGCAATCTGTCCAGATCCACAGATGATATCTTGTTGGAGGTACTATTTCAGCCAGCTAGGATAGTGGGCTTCATGGAGCATGGCTCTCCTTCATAGTGGTACTTGCCGCTTCTCCTTGCCCTTCGCTCATGGAGGCTGTGGCTCTATGGAGGTGTCCCAATTAAGTTTTTTTAGTGGGACCCTAGGGAATGGGAATGGATAGATGAAGGGCACCGAGAGAAGGGCATCCCCTTCTTTCATTACACGGTCAGTAATGCCAAGAAATTCCAGCTCAGTTGTAGGGGTTGGAGGCCCACCAGATCTCATCATTGGGAGAACTTTCATATTCCTTCTTGACTTGCAAAAAAAATTTTGGCAGGGACTTTGGAAATCCCACCAGAATAAAAAAATCACTCTCTTCTTTTGGCTTTCTATTCATGGTGGGATAGCAATAAACCATTGGAGATCCAGGTTCGGAGCTGACCCTTCTTGCCCTCGCTGTGTGGAGACAATATAGCACTACCTTTGGGATTGTAGGTAGGTGAGAATCATATGGAAGGGGATTGTAAAACTTTTTAACTCTTTTATTCGCCTACTTTTCTATATGACCTAGGGATCAGTGGCTTGGCTTACTCTTTAAGGGCCCTAGGTATTTTTTGAGAGACTTGATTCCTCTTGGGCTCTTCACATTCGATGACAACTTGTGGAGTCGTGCTCTCTAGAGGATGTTTCGGCCACTCTTTTCAGGGCTGCTCACTCCTCGGTCGACTCTCCATGGGAGATCCTAGCTAGCATTACAGCATGGCACATTTGGAGAGCCAAATGCATTGAGGCTTTAGAGGGTTCTCAGGTTCACCCTCCTCAGATCTTGGCCAGTACTTGGACAGATATGATACACACTCTGATGGCCATTTGGGCGACCATGCACAGATCATCTCGAGTAGCCTCCTCCAAGAGAGTTACTTTTCTCAGAGATTGGAGAGACTCTCCCTTCTTTGCTGAGACTTCTATAGGGTTGAGATGGCATTTTCATCCTCAGCCTTGGTTTCTTTCTACCTCATTCCTCTAAGGTGTTTTTTATTACATGCTTAGCATGGTGTATTTTCGCACAGAGCTTGCTCTAGCGGGTTTCTTTCTTACTTAATAGAAGTCTCTTTTTTGGGGGAAAAAAAAAATCACAAGCCCACATTGCTAGTGACAATAGAACCTGAGATGACTTAAAACATGGGCATCACTACATAATCAGATTCAACAAGACAATCTACAAATATCTCTCTTCTGCTTGAACTCCAAAATCCCAATCGATGAATGAGAAACGGGGAGTCAACCCTTGCAATTGACTTGTAATCCAAAAATCAAAGGTTTTAATCTTTGAATGGATTTTTAACAGAGAAATAGACAATTTGACGCCTCAGAGAGATGGAAGTTCTCCAAATCTCCACAGATTCATGCAAGAGCTAAAGGTAGGGGTTTTCGGGCCTGCAAAATGCAATGGAAGAGATAGGTGGAAATCGTGGTCCCAATCACTAGGTCCAACACACGGATCAAAAAAAGTTTTTGCAAACAGTCTTGTTTGCAAACACCACCGAAGTGCAAATGATGAGCAATGTAGAAGTTTTAGGATCTCCTGAGTCCACCAAAACTGACAGATCTGTGAATGGTTGCTTCAAACTTGAGCTCCAACACACTAGCAGAAAAACGTTGAAGGAGAGACAATGAGTCAGAAATCCAATGAAATGATGCCAAATTCAATAATGAAGTTGTTTTCGAACTCCTGAAGTAAAATGGATACCAAAAGCAAGCGTTGGCTGCCTCTACAAGTCATTCGAGACTCTCAATTCATCGAAAGGAATAGGGGAATCATCAAAAAACGTCTTTTTTCTCCAAAACTACCTATTGGCTTGCAAAAAACCACTCAGAGAACTTTCCAAAGGTTTTTGCAAGGTCTCTGCACACCATGATGCAAGTAAAGTCACCCAATGGAGCTTCTCCTTCCTCCCACAAAACTATAGTGGCAAACTTTGGGCTCCAGGCTCACACCAGAGCTCAGCTACTAGAACACCCATGCTCTGATACCAGTTGAGAGATCTCAACAACAAAAGTGGAACGGAAGAAGGTGAGAGAAAGGGAGAGCCAATAGAGAGAGCCACACAAGTTTTGGTGGGTGCAAAACACTCTAATCTTCTATATCATCAATATATATGTGTGTTTTAGTACTGTACATAACTGGGGTTAAGGTACAATGGCCTTTAACCCCCACACCTAGAGATCTATGATCAGTAATTTGCCTCTTTGAAGGCCTACAATTACCTCGAAGCCTGCAAAATTTCTTGCCTTACTACTGCTAACCTTTCTGCGAACAAGGAGCCAGGGTTGGCTAAAGTGTGGGCCTCTACCTTGCCAAGGCTCATTTGGAGCTACCAGGATAGACTTGGCTGAGTTTCTTTTTTGCCAAGACTCCTTTGGAGCTGCTAGGTTAGAATTTATCAGCCAGATATAGAAGAAAGGTCACTATGGAATGGTCCTGGGGCGACTACTCAATATGTAATATGTTACTACCCTTGTCTAAAATCCAAGGTATGGGGGGACAAGGTCTATATAGAATATGCATGGATTTCCTTTAAAATTTTCAAATATGCAAGGGGGAAAATGAGAATTTCATGTCCCCCCTCCCACAAAATATAAGGTATGTACCTTGAAAAATATTTTAAGATTCGTAAATACTTTCCATATTATGTGAGGCCCAAGGGGGGGGGGTCTTTTGGATGAGGGGGGGTAGAACAAAAAATACACTAAAATATGAAAACCCATCTCCTTTCAAATTAATGTAACTTTTTCATGTGTTACCCAAATTTCAAGGTGTAAAGACATATTTGAAGCTCTTTTAGTGTATAACACAACCATGTTAATTTGACTAATTTCTACTCATGGCATATTGTTAAATTCATCTCATACTCAAGATTTTGATAGGTTTTCTTACTAAAGGGAATTGGCACCCCAGGCGAATGGTGCACTAGACTGGGATGCATTTTTGATACTGGAACTGTTTGCATAGCAAGACAAAAGTGCTCGTGAACAAATTAGTCAGGTTGTTGGCTTTGATCGGATGCATGAGAGTTCTTTTCTCTGTATTTTTGTTGCCTTTTGAATTAAATATTAAAAAATGCCGAAAGGGGTGCTAAATTTTAGGGCCAATCTGGTATCTAGTGCAAGTAAGGGAAATCTAGCTTCTTAATATTGGCTTTGGAATTATTTTGTGTGTCATGGATATTTTCGAAGTGCTTGAGAGTTAAGTATTTGCTTATTGTTATCTGTTCACTGTACTTTGGATTTCACAAAGGCCAGTTTCAATGGCTCCATTATCGAGATATTACCATCTTTCTCAAGGGGGCAAGCCTGTGGCTTTGTTTGGGCCAAAAAAGCAAATACTAGTTGCTACAACTTATTTACGGCCTAGAGAATTTTACAGCCATGGCACACAGCAGGGATCGAGAGGCCGACTCTAAGTCTTTTCAATACAACCCATGGTGGGAGGAAGAAGAAGAGCAGCATGATGAGCGGAGCATCCCACTGAGGTTTCCCAAGATGAAGCGGATGAAGTTGAATAAGAAAATGCTCATGTACAGTTCATGGCGGCAATGTTGCAACAAGGAACTACATAGACTGTTGCACAGTTCATGCAAGGTCCACGTTTTGCAAAGTTTTTGAATGCCCCTTTGAAGGCCAAAATGAAAAAGAAAAATCAGCACCCTGGCATGAACCCTCTTGCATTTGGCACTGATGGGAATGCCCAAATTTTTTCATTTTTCAATTCGGGACAATAGACTTTCCCTTAGTGTTCTATGCATTCACATTATTTTGGGGGAGGTTCAATATTCCAAGCTATGGTTGGACAGCCTGAGGCAAGGCAAGGGAATGCCTAGAAATTTTCATTTTGGATTTCAGCCAAACATGGAGGGCTATCAAGGTCAGATGTTGGGTGGGATGCCTAATATGACACCTAAGATGATGTATTGTAATATTGGCACACAGCCAGGGATGTAGACAACTATGCCTGGCATGATGGGAAATTTTTCTAGTATGCCTAGTATGAATGCAATGGGACTAGGAATGGTCAATCCTGCTACTCGGGGGGGTCACTCATCATATGTAACCCTATCACGTGAGTTCAATAGAAGGATTTTTTTAATTTCTAAAATTTACAGAAATAAATATACATAAGGGACTATTTAAAATAGTTTTGGAAAAAATTTACAGATTTGTATAGAAAAGGGGTACATTTTATTAATGAAATTTTTTACAGATAAGGGACTTGAAATATAGGCCTTGAACGCACGTGATATAGAGGGTTTATACATAGTGACCCCCCCGAGTCCTGCTATGAGTAATGGAAAGAGTGCACCTAATGTTGGTAATGTTATGCAGCCTGCGTATTTATAGCCTCCTGTCTATGATAATCTCACATGAAAGAGGAAGCGGAACAATTTTAAAGAGGGTGGTGAAGTGAAATTCAACACCTTTAATGAAAGTCAACATAGGTTGAAAGCTCTCATGTTTATACAGTAGTTTGATGCAGCCTACTTAGGTGGGAATTTCACAGAGTCGTCACAAGTCAAAAAAATGACCACTTTCTTGAAGGGTAATGCTCTACAATGGTAGACGAATCTCCTTTTGCAAGGCAGAGCACCTGCCACTTGGGTAGAATTCAAGCATGTATTTTTAGCTGCATGCCTGACTCCTTTTGAAGACGACATTATGATTGCCTAGCATAAATTGGATGCAGATAATTGTCGCAATCTGGAAGAATACAATAAGAAATTTTAGGAAGCACTATTTCCAATCCGTTCCTTTTGGCATGTTCTATTGTCTAAGCAGATAGAGAAATATTGGTGTGGATTGCCAAAGGAAATTCAAAACTTTTGCACGAAATCGAAGGTGTCAAACATGTCTCAACAGGCTAATAGAGAATGCCAATATAGCTTATGCATTGTTACAAGGTAGGGCACGTGGCTTTAAGGGCAACAAGAAGGAAGAGTTAAAAAACAAGAAGTTTAGTAAGCCTTCAAAAGCTACCCTTGTTTCAAGATGTTGGCGTGTTTTCGGGTCATAGCCCACGAGGTTTACAGAAGAAGAGAAACAAGTCATCAAGGAGGAAATAAATGTTTTACTACAAAGAAGAGGGCCGTCAATCACCTAAATGCCCAAATAAGAAGGAAAGAAAGCAGCCCATGGAAGAAAGGAGTGAACAAAAAGGAGAACCAAAAGCTGATCAAAAAGGAAAAAAACAAAACCTATCTACTAGACTTGTGCCTGACATGATGAGTGAGAAGAAATAGGAGGATGACATGAAACTTTGCAAAGCATGGGGAAATGTACATGACCAGATAGCCTTATTTTTCTTTGACCCAAGTGCCAAAGCAAAGTTCATCTCTCGAGAGCTCAAAGGCAAGCTCCGTATTCATCCAAAAGAAATGGGTTCACTTGCAAAAGTAGACATGGCTGCTACAGTGCTGAGGACACCCATCACTCCGATTATTGGGAAGCTCCGTCTTCACATTCAGAGTTATGTTGATATAGAAGAGTTTTATATAATGCCTCTGAATGGTTGTGATGTGTTGTTGGTAGTTCCATGGTGTTATCATCTTTGAACAACCGTTGATACATACAATAAGACAATTACCCTGACTCACAGGGGAAAGAGTCATGTACTTGATGTAAAACTCAAAGGGAAGTCCATTCCCATTGTATCTGCTTCTATAATTACTTTAGTAATAATAAAAAAGCATATTTTTGCGTATTTGATTTTTGCCAAAGAAAAAAGAGAAAGATGTTCAATCACCCTTTCATGTTTGAGTTTCAGGATTGTTTTACTGAATCTTTATCAGGGTAACTCCCAACCGATAGACCCTAAGACCATGCCATAGATATTGTTCCGAGAAGTAGCCCACCAAACATACCACCGTACAAAGTTAGTGCTACCCAACAGGAATAAATATTGAATGAATTGTTGCAGAAGGGACTGATTCTGGTCCAGTTTTTCACCATAATGTTTGCCAATTCTTTTGGTGCAGAAAAAGGATGGATCTTGGAGAATGTGTATCGACTACCATGCATTTAACAACATTAAAGTTAAGAACATGTTCCCTATTCCCAACATTGATGACATCTTGGACACAGACTTGGGGGGTCTTCCACTTTTAGCCACATTGATCTAGAGAGTAGATATCACCAGATCTGCATAAGACCAAAAGATGTGCACAAGACACCATCAAGTTTCAAGACCACATTTTGGTAGAGGGATTTTTACGCCTCTCTAATTTTCAGATCCTTGCCTTGGCTTATGGAGTTAATTGCACTGGTGTCCTTTAAATTGTTTTAATCAATTTGAGGCTAGGGCAGTCATTGGGAATTTCTAAAGCTTAGAAATTCACATCCCTGTGAGATAGACCCCCCTCTTGAAACACAACAAACGTTCTCATTTGCAGGTTCAAAAGCATCAAGTACAAAAATCAGAATAATAAAAATACTGAGTAGTAGACTCTGCCAAGATTATCGGTACTTGTTCAAATTTGTACTTGAATTAGAAAAATTAGCAAATATACATTCGATTGGGTAGAGCTCAAGATAACCAGCCATATTCCATATATATACATATGAATACTTACAATGACTAGTATACTAGTCCATAAGTCAGCCAGTGGTACGTTGGGTGACACCATATTGTCATCAGACCTTTAGATATCAAGAGCAGTTTGAGGAGTGGAGGCGCTACCCCCCTCTTGAGCATCAAGCAATGCTCTTGGCACATGCTTTGCTTAGCTTGTATGCGTCCCAACTGAAGTCAACTCAAGCTTACGTGCCTCTAGGTAGAGCTGCAACAACTAAGGTGGATCTACTAGTTCACCTTCCTCCATCAACTTCACATTTATTGCTAGATAACTTCTGAATTCAACCAGATAGTGGCATACATCTCTACCTCTTACCTTGCATTCCTTGTGTGCCAAAATCTATTCATTCAATTCTTCAACTTTAAGCTTTTCTTCAAGAGGCATATATTCTGCCACATCTCCTTGAAAAGGTTTCAAAAGACTCACATGGAACGTGTTGTGAATCTTCCAGTGATTTGGTAGCTTTAGCCTATAAGCTACATCATTGATCTTTGTAGAAATCTGAAAGGCACCATAATATCTCATAGTAAGCTTGACATACATCTTGTCTTTGCCCTTCTTATTTTTCAGCTATGCTTTCTAAAAGCAGAAGAGAACCTAATCATCCTCTTTAAATATCAATTCACGACGATGACAATCGCTTCTCTCTTCTGATTTTCTTGAGTCATCTGGAGAGTGATCTTGATTTTTCTGTAGGCCTCATCCAAGTTTCCCACAAACTTATCACCTTCAAAGATTTTATCTTTGGTGTGCCAAATGGGCAGAGCTTTTGTGTTACCTTCCACAATTTCAAACATAGTTTTTCTTGCAAAAGTATGCACTATATCAGTGGCATATACTGCTCCCATTTTGCTTGTAGTCCGAGACATAGCATTTCAAGAGATCAAGGATAGTGGAATTTGCGTCTAAGGAGTGCCCATTAGACTGTGATGAAATGAAGATGAGAAATTCCACCTATATTAAAACAATCCTCTCTCAAATAGACTTCTCATCTGGACAATAGATTGTGGCATTCTGTGTATTTAAAAACATGAGACATGAATAGCCTTGCCATTTGTTCTGTTGTAATTTCCTTCCTCTGGAATAAAGTGGGCCTATTTGCCAAACCTGCAAATAATGGTCCAGATCCCATCATGATGTGACGGTGTACAAGGAACATAAAAACTACAATCCTCCATGGCAATGCTTTGCCACGGTGTATCTTCAATAGGGAGTGGCTATAACAATCCAGGTGCTTTTTGCTTGTCATACTTAAGTTTTTGATAGATGAGGCATGTCGTGACAAACGATTCAACATCACGTCGCAAAGCTGGCCAGTAAAAGAAATGCTCAACCGCCTTCACAGTTGCAACTATTTTGTTGTTCTCATAAGGTGGAACATGAATTTTAGCTATAACTTAGGACCACAACTGCTTTGTAACACACAAACGGCCATGCATCAATAGAAGACCATCTTGGAGGGAATAATGATAATTCCTTTTCCATTTAGAAAACCAATCATATATTCTTGCAAAGTCATCATCTGTAGCATATTGCTCATTGATGGCATCCAATTAATCATGATAAGCAATAGAAACTACAAAAACATGTGGTTTCTATGATACGACGGCATTGGGCACTGGCCTCTTGGATAGTGCATTAGCAACTACATTTTTATTGCCAAGCACATGCACAATTGGATAATGAAACATAAAGAGAAAATTGGCCTAGCGCATGTGCTTCTCAGATAATTTATGTGTGCAAGAAAATACCGCATCAAAGAATGAACTGTATGGAGATAAAAATCAGTGCCCAACAAGTAGTGCTTGCATAATGATAAGGCATGGATTATAGCATGTATGACCTTTTCATAAATCTGAAAATTCATTTTAGCAGCTTGCAACACCCTGCTCTCATATGCAACTACCCTTTCCTCCTCTATAACAACTCCTCCAATGCTGTTCCCACAGGCATCACACTGGACAGCAAAGGGTTTTTGCAAATCTGGCAAGATTAACATAGGATCGAAGCATAGCTTTTCCTTTAGCTCTTCAAGTTTTCTACCAAGTGCGGCTCTAAAACTGAGCTTGCTAGAGGATGAAAGGCCAAGATTGGTTTTATAATCGATCTTAGCCTTTCATCTTCCACCGAGGATGAAAGGCCAAGTTTAGTTTTAAAACCAAGCTTGACCTTACCTTTTATTGATTTAAAGTTAAAAAATCTAAGAACATATATACCAAGTTTGAGGTCAAAATACTATTATATTTACGATGATGAACTTAATATACAAATTTTATGTATTACAAGTATGGAAGTGAAAGGACTAAGGATAAATGCTCATTGTTCTTCAAACCCTTTTCCTTGAGCAACCTCTGATACAATACGATCATCATCATTGCGGAGTGGCATATCAAGATTTGTGGATGCAAGAAATTATGGATTTATACCATGATTGGCCCAATGGATGCAAGAAATTCGGGATATATACCATGCTTGCCAATGGATGCCAGAAATTAGGGATATATACCAATGACTCTTGCACAAGACAACCCTTGGTATGACTCTTGCACAAGACAACCCTTGGGTTAAGCTTTTTACCTTACAAATCCCTTCAAAGTTTTCATAAATGGTTTGAGGAGAAACAACCAACAACTATGGAGATGATGTGCGCATGAGAGTGAATTATGGCATGAAGCATTCACTTTTTCTTCACATTAATGACCAACTTGTGTTTTTTCAACTCTTCAAACAAATGTTTTCGATGCTCTGCCCCACTTTTAGAGAGTGCAATGGCATCATCGAAGAATGCTCCCACAAAAGACTTGTGTTTTTGAAATTTTTTGTTTATTATATGATTCAAACTGGCACGAGCATTGGTCAACAAGAATGGCATCATAAGAAAAGGTCCCATCTCATTACAAAGCTTACATGATAGAGGACCAAAAGATAGCTTACGAGTAAGCTAGATGGTCTGTCGACGAAGAAGGCACTAGCCAGGGCTTCGACGTCCCGCCTCAAAGAACTCCATTAGAAGAGATTGCAACCCATTTAAGAGAACTTGAAGATTGTGAAGGTGATGCTCAAGCTATTCGCACAGTCACCATGATCATATCCTTTATGTTTGCACTGTTGAATATGTTGGTGAATCGACAACGTCGACAACAGGCACAATGATAGATTAGGGATTGTTCCATGCACTGGTAGCTTAGTCTTTGGGTAGTTTTCGACTATAACAGTGGAGTGGTGATTCTTAATGCTTTCAACTTCTTCACCATGATGAAACACAAAAAGGAAACACCAAGATCCAAATAATATCCCAAACAAGATCCCACAGAGCCTTAGTATACCAAGACCAACTTATTATGCATAACCACTTGTTGAAAACCCTCCACAATGTGATCCTCAACAAAATCTTCAAAAATAAGTGACCAACCAGCACCATGAAAACATTGTGTATACATGCATTCAAGAATCACCTTTCTCACAATTGGAAGTGCACATAACAGCTTCAAGATATTGTACTCTTCATCATTTGCATAGCAAAAACTAACTTACCAATCCAACGGAAAGGGAGGGCAGGGGAGAGGAAAGGATGGGGGAGGGGGAGAGCAGCGGGGGGGGAGAGGGAGGGCAAGGGAGGGGGGTGGGGGAGGAGAAGGGGGCAGGGGGGCTAGCGAGGGAGAGGGAGGGCGGAGGAGAAGGGGGCAGCAAGGGGAGAGGGATGAAAAGGGAGAGGGTAGGGGAGGAGATGGAGGGCGGGGGGGCTGACGAGTGGGGGAGAGGTAGGGCAGGAGGGAGAGGTAGGGGCAACAGGGAGGAAGAGGTAGGGAGCAGCGGGGGGGGGGAGAGGGAGGGCGGGGAGGAGGAAGGGGAGAGGGAGGGTGAGGGAGGAGGGAGAGGGGGCTGGCGAGAGGGGAGGGAGAGGAGGAGCAGTAAAGGGAGGAGAGGGGGGGCAGTGAGGGAGAGGGAGAGGGAGAGGGGGCTAGCTAAGAGAGGGAGAGGGGGGGGCAGTAGCTCATGGGGAGGAGCAACAGCTCATCGTAGAAAACCTTGGATGCTTATTTAGTAGCTCTGGCCTATGATTTTTGGATATACCTTATATGCAAATCATTGTGGTTGTAGTTTGAGTCATGTGCGCTCATTCATGGATGCATTGTTATCCTTGTTAGATCTGCTAATAGGCCCAAATTTCCTTGTGGGATGCTTTATTGATGGACGTTTAGCACACAGATGTTATTTTATAATGAGGAAAAGATTTGAGACATTGTAGTGGATGCACTCATAGTGCTATTCTCTCTTGGAAGAGACATTATTGATGCTTATGCCCATGGACGGTGTTTATGCTTAAGGCATTTCGCTCTTATTGGCATTGGGTTTGCCATTGTTTTGACATTGCAGGTTGACATTTTCTTTTGGGTAGATTTGCTTATATGGATGCATAGTATATGCACATGAGTCAAATGCATTTTGATTCTTTGAGCCTTGAGCTTTGGTGACACTATCCTTCATTAAGGCAGACATATTTGGGTGCACTTGGTATTTGATGTGATTTCTCTCTTGCAGGTACTAGCAAAGAGTGTTTCTTTTGCATCATGGCATCCTCTTCCCTGTTTGAAAATGAGTTTTTCAGCACTAAAAAGTTTGATGGGACAAAATTTTCTTTATGGAAAGAATAGCTAAGGATGTGCTTATTCAAAAGAAGCAGATTAAACCCTTGGTAGCTAAGCCTGTAGATATGCTTGAGGATGACTGGAATGAGTTGGACGCATTAGCAAAGTCTACTGTTAGACTTCATCTTGTAGAGTCAGTTTATTTCATAGTAGTAAATGAGTAGACTACATAAGATTTGTGGAAGAAATTATGTACCATTTATGAGAAACAAACTGCCTCTAATAAGGTTTGCCTCATAAAGAGGTTATTTGAGGTATAAATGAAGGAAGGTGTCTCCATTGCTTCTCACTTGAATGAATTCAATATTAATTTCAGCCAACTTCAAGCTCAGAAGATGAATTTTGATGCCAAGACTAAGCCAATATTTCTCTTGTGTTCATTACCATCCTCAGGGGATACCTTTCGTACAGCTGTCATTAGTAACTCTACACCTGGTGGAGTATTGAAGTTTGATGATGTTGGGTAGCTTATTGGCCGATGATATTAGACCTACGTCTATGGAAGGCAACTAGGAGGATTACCAAAAAGTGAGCGGAGAAAAGCGAGCAGCCCCAAATAAGCGAGCAAGATTAAATAGGTTTCAAGCGAGCGAGAACCTCATCCAGCATCTTATTCCCCTCAATATCATTGGAACAATTGATGTGATCATAAGCAAATTAAACATATTCCAACAATGAAGGCATGCCTGAAACTCACAATTAACTTCTCTTTCATCCCCATACTATCAATTTGAGTCATTGTGGAGA
Source organism: Dipteris shenzhenensis (assembly GCF_047967505.1). Classification (NCBI taxonomy): domain Eukaryota; kingdom Viridiplantae; phylum Streptophyta; class Polypodiopsida; order Gleicheniales; family Dipteridaceae; genus Dipteris; species Dipteris shenzhenensis. The sequence continues at coordinate 13,670,330 of NC_141617.1, read as the reverse complement.
GGTAGAGACATAACAATACATAAAATTTGCGATAAAAAAAGCAAACACTACTCAGATTGAACATCCACATAGCAAGATAATGATAGATCACAAGGTAGAATATATGACTGAAAATATGTAAACATGATCATGTGCTACATATACATATCATGTCTTTTATGCTTGCAGAAGATCATCCATACATTCGATCCAAAAACATGGAAACAGAACTATATCAAAAGAAAAAAAACACATTTTCATCATAAGGATTAATTTTGCTTAGTGAAAATACCTATGTAATCTGGACAATACCATGCTTTAAAAAACTTAGGGAGCCAAAAAAGGATTTTAGCCCTCCATACTTCTATTATGACCAATGTCTGAATGATAGTTCTATCGGAACTAGAAATGAATGCATCTAACCACTATGTTGAGTGCTCATCCAGTATCTTGTAGACTATTATGTTAAACTCAATACATGACCATAAACTCAAGCATAAGAGGAGCATGATTCAAGTGAAATAATTGGCCGACACTCTGTAACTAGTATCCTGCTACATCTAACGAAAAATATGCACCAGGCATTAACAAGCTTCTATTTCCACCCCTATAAGCAAACTCGCATCCTGTAGTATGAAAAACTTTAAGGAAAACATTGCACTTAATGCATCAGTTAAGCCAGTGACTACTCATGATGCACAATCGAACAATCATCAAGGAAAGTCTAGTCAAGCAAGTTGAAGCAAAAAACCAAATATCTATTTGGATCTATGACGTGGTGTATCCGCCAACCATGAGTAGCAAAAAAACCTATGTAAAAAGCAAAATAGGGATTATGCCACTCTACCATGATCACTTCCATGCTACAAATAAAGGAATACATAGTCGTTTTAGGGTACTTTTAGGGTTCGTTCCCAACCACTAAAAAGAGAGCCAATGCTATCTATTTGTATTCATAAAATCTTTATGAACATTATCATGTTCAATATAAGGATAGGAGCCAGCTCAATGGGTAGTCTTAAACAAATATAAATACTATTCGAATTTTAACCTTATGCAAAAGCTTTTTTTTAAACACAAAGTAAAACTTGATTATACATATAGATAGGAATCAGGTCACCATTGTAAGTATGTATTTAGTAATTAAGTTGAAAATATTCCCTTAGAAAAATAGCTCAATCAACATAGTACCCATATTATATATCCAAAATTTATAAGATCTCATTCATACCATTAGATTGTTTTCATCACTTGTCATGAGTACTAACCTCAATTGGCATTATGTATTTGGGTCAAAATAGTTTTTAGTATAGGATATAATGGAGCAATACATTTATGTAATATCTAGTGATCATAGTTTCTAATATAGGATAAAATGGAGCATAGAGTAATCTTGTCATTCAAAAATGACAATATACCTTCCTTGACCATATACAAGTATCATGCATTCATAAAAATAGTTAGTCATAAACTGCAATATAATGTGCCCATAATGCATGTACATTAAATCTTCACATGTTAGAATGTGAGAAAGGGAATAATTTAACAATGAAATCAAGGATCAATGTAGGAAATGGTCTTCTATGCACACATATATGCTAAGGGTCCATCTAATACAATATTGGAAATTGATGTGAGTATAAGTGTATGCATCCATTGGTGATGTATATGAGTGTATGCATCCTTTTGTGATGTATATTGTTGTACTAATCCATGGTGCTTTACCGCTTGGGTTGTTTGTAGCGCAATTAATCACAACAATGTTGTATTTTTTAAAAGAAAAATGCCATAAAAATTTCATGTTGCAAAAAAAAAAAAAAAAAGGCATTTGTAGCATTAATCCCAGCATTTCCTACAAGCAATCTCCATCCCTCCCTTTCCTGCTTACTCTTTTGGCCACCTCCACCCTCTTGTTGCCCTTCAAGACTGCCTCTTACCTCCTCCTCTCCTTGCTTCCTCACCTCCTCACCTCCTTGCTTCTTTGCCTTCTCACCTCCTTGCATCATGCTTGTTGCTGGCAATTCCAAGGCTGTCCCTCCCCTCATTGGCCAGCTCCTCTACTCCTCACATCATCCTTCTCCTCATTTTGGTGTCTCCAATGAATAGCTTGGGGGTCTTGTTTTTGGGGGGAAGCATAAGAATGGCAACACCTTAATGCACTGTCATTTTTCGTGCTTTTGCCACCCAAAAACAAGACCTGCAAATCCCTTGCTTAAGCTTGAATGAGCCTCTTGATTTTGGGCGTGTTAAGCCATTTTTGACCATCATACCCCCAAAATCAAGAGGCTCATTCAAGCTTAAGCAAGGGCTTTGCAAGCATTGCAAGTCCAGTAAATGAAATCAACTTGGCAAACTCAATTTGGGAATGGTCAGAAATACTTTGTCTTTGAATAATGCCTTGGATCATGGGATGGGGTCCCATGAACTTGCTGCCTGTGATGACGAATGGTTCTGCCCTCGACTAAAGGTTATGTGTGTAGTAGTAAAAGGATAGCCCTCATGGAATCTCTAAGGGGTCTTGATTTTGGCCATGATTTGCACATTCTAGCACTTGAGCCATACATCAATTTCCAACACTTGAGGCATATAGTGGCTTTGCCCATGCAACGTTTCCAGCTGTAATCCAAGCATCAAGCAATCTCATATTCTATACCCAGAGACATCATGAGGGGTAAAGCCCTTTTTTGGTAGTCTCACTAGCAATATGTATTGAAAAAAAAATGTATTCAATTATTATATTCTTCCTTGCTATATGAATGCTCTTATTGCATCCAAATTGTAGAACTACTTCAATACTACTTCTTAGTTATATTGTATAATAACCTCCATATGTATGCTCGTGAGACAAAAAAAAGAGACCTGGCAACCCAAAAATGATAGCGCATTGATGCGTTGCCATTTTTGGGCTACCAGGCCTCTTTTTTAATGTCTCCTGAACATAAGAACAAGCACTTGTGTTCCTTACCTTTCTTTCCAATGGGGGTCTTGATTTTGGGGGTGTATGCCAAAAATTGATAAACAACATTATTTGATGCATATAGCTTTATTAAATCAATAAAATAGGCATGAAAACATCTAAATTGGCTCTTGCCATTTGATTTGATGTATGACATGACCCCATTTGGATTTGTAAATCCAAAGATACGGTGTCTTACTTTTAGGGCTTGAATGCTTGAAATAGGCAGCGCGTCAATGCACTGCCTATTTCATACATTTAGGCCTCAAAAGTAGGACCCCATGTAGGACCAAATGAGGTCCTACTTTTGAGGCCTAAATGCATGAAATAGGTAGCACATTGACAAGCTACCTATTTTAGGAATTCAGGCCCTAAAAGTAGGACCCCGTATCTTTGGACTTACAAATCCCAATGGGATCATGTCCTATATCAAATCGAAGGCAAGAGCCAATTTAGATGGTTTTCATGCCTATTTTCTCCATCAATCAAAACTGTATGCATAAATATATACATCAAGATATGCATCAATATATACATATGTATGTATGTATATATATATATATATATACATACCTCATACATACATACATACATACATACATACATGTGTGTGTATACACACAAACACACACACACACACACACACACACACACACACACATATATATATACACATATAGTCTATATATATGTATGTATATACATACATATATACATACTTACATACATACAATAAAATGGGGGTCTTGATTTTGGGGGGGGGGTATGCCAAAAATTGATAAACAACATTATTTGATGAATATAGTTTTAGTTGATGGAGAAAATGGACATGAAAACCATCTAAATTAGATCTTGCCATTCGATTTGATATATGACATGACCCCACTCGGATATACAAGTCCAAAGATATAGGGTACTACTTTTAGGGTCTGAATGCCTAAAATAGGCGGTGCGTTAATGCACTGCCTATTTCATGCATTTAGGCCTCAAAAGTAGGACCCCATTGGGTTGCCAATGGGGTCCTACTTTTGAGGCCTAAATGCATGAAATAGGCAGCGCGTTAATGCGCTGCCTATTTCAGGCATTCAGGCCCTAAAAGTAGGACCCCGTACCTTTGGACTTACAAATCTAAATGGGGTCATGTCATATATCAAATCAAACGACAAGAGCCAATTTAGATGATTTTCATGTCCATTTTCTCCATATATCAAAATTATATGCATCAATATATACATATATGCATCAACATATACATACATACATACATACATATATATATATATATATATATATATATATATATATATGTATGTATGTATGTATGTATGTACATGCATATATATACATACATACATACAAACATCAAAAGTAAGACCCCATTGGTTTCCCATGTCATGAATTTTGTTGTCTCATGAGCATAAGAACAAGCACTTGTGTTCTTTACCTTTCTTTGCAATGGGGGTCTTGATTTTGGGGGGGTATGCCAAAAATTGATCAATAACATTATTTGATGAATATAGTTTTAGTTGATGGAGAAAATGGACATGAAAACCATCTAAAGTGGATCTTGCCATTCGATTTGATATATGACATGACCCCATTTGGATATGCAAGTCCAAAGATACGGGGTACTACTTTTAGGGCCTGAATGCCTAAAATAGGCAGCGCGTTAACGCGCTCCCTATTTCATGCATTTAGGCCTCAAAAGTAGGACCCCATTGTGTTGCCAATGGGGCCCTACTTTTGAGGCCTAAATGCATGAAATAGGCAGCGCGTTAACGCGCTGCCTATTTCAGGCATTCAGGCCCTAAAAGTAGGACCCCGTATCTTTGGACTTACAAATCCAAATGGGGTCATGTCATATATCAAATCAAACGGCAAGAGCCAACTTAGATGATTTTCATGTCCATTTTCTCCATATATCAAAATTGTATGCATCAATATATACATATATGCATCAACATATACATACATATATATATATATATATATATATATATATATATGTATGTATGTATGTATGTATGTATGTATGTATGTATGTACATGCATATATATACATACATACATACATACAAACATCAAAAGTAGGACCCCATTGGTTTCCCATGTCATGCATTTTGTTGTCTCATGAGCATAAGAGCAAGCACTTGTGTTCTTTACCTTTCTTTGCAATGGGGGTCTTGATTTTGGGGAGGTATGCCAAAAATTGATCAATAACATTATTTGATGAATATAGTTTTAGTTGATGGAGAAAATGGACATAAAAACCATCTAAAGTGGATCTTGCCGTTCGATTTGATATATGACATGACCCCATTTGGATATGCAAGTCCAAAGATACGGGGTACTACTTTTAAGGCCTGAATGCCTAAAATAGGCAGTGCATTAATGCGCTCCCTATTTCACGCATTTAGGCCTCAAAAGTAGGACCCCATTGTGTTGCCAATGGGGTCTTACTTTTGAGGCCTAAATGCATGAAATAGGCAACCCGTTAACGCGCTACCTATTTTAGGCATTTAGGCCCTAAAAGTAGGACCCTGTATCTTTGGACTTACAAATCCAAATGGGGTCATGTCATATATCAAATCAAACACAGCAAGAGCCAAATTAGATGATTTTCATGTCCATTTTCTCCATATATCAAAATTGTATGCATCAATATATATGTACATATATGCATCAACATATACATACATACATACATACATACATACATATATATATATATATATATATATAGATGTATGTATGCATGTACATGCATATATATACATACATACATATATACAAACATCAAAAGTAAGACCCCATTGGTTTCCCATGTCATGCATTTTATTGTCTCATGAGCATAATATATATATGTCTCATAAGACCCCATTGGTTTCCCATGTCATGCATTTTATTGTATATGTATGCATGTACATGCATATATATACATACATACATATATACAAACATCAAAAGTAAGACCCCATTGGTTTCCCATGTCATGCATTTTATTGTCTCATGAGCATAAGAACAAGCACTTGTGTTCTTTACCTTTCTTTGCAATGGGGGTCTTGATTTTGGGGGGGTATGCCAAAAATTGATCAACAACATTATTTGATGAATATAGTTTTAGTTGATGGAGAAAACGGACATGCAAACCATCTAAATTGGATCTTGCCGTTCGATTTGATATATGACATGACCCCATTTGGATATGCAAGTCCAAAGATATGGGGTACTACTTTTAGGGCCTGAATGCCTAAAATAGGCAGCGCGTTAACGCGCTGTCTATTTCATGCATTTAGGCCTCAAAACTAGGACCCCATTGTGTTGCCAATGGGGTCCTACTTTTGAGGCCTAAATGCATGAAATAGGTAGCGTGTTAATGCACTACCTATTTTAGGCATTCAAGCTTTAAAAGTAGGACCCCATATCTTTGGACTTACAAATCCAAATGGGATCATGTCATATATCAAATCGAACGACAAGAGCCAATTTAGATGGTTTTCATGTCCATTTTCTCCATACATCAAAATTGTATGCATCAATATATACATCAATATATACATATATGCATCAACATATACATATACATATACATATACATATATATATATATATAGATATAGATATATATATATATATATATACATACATACACACACACACACACACACACACACACACACACACACACACACACACACACACACACACACACACACACACACACACACACACACACACACACATATACACATATAGATATATATGTATGTATATACATACATATATACATAATTACATACATACATCAAAATTAGGACCCCATTGGTTGCCTATTTCATGCATTTTGTTGTCTCATGTGCATAAGAACAAGCACTTGTGTTCCTTACCTTTCTTTGCAATGGGGGTCTTGATTTTGGGGGAGGTATGCCAAAAATTGATAAACACCATTATTTGATGAATATAATTTTAGTTGATGGAGAAAATGGACATGAAAACCATCTAAATTGGATCTTGCCATATTCGATTTGATATATGACATGACCCCATTCGGATATGCAAGTCCAAATATGCAGGGTGCTACCTTTAGGGCCTAAATGCCTAAAATAGGCAGCGCGTTAACGCGCTCCCTATTTCATGCATTTAGGCCTCAAAATTAGGACCCCATTGTGTTGCCAATGGGGTCCTACTTTTGAGGCTTAAATGCATGAAATAGGGAGCGCGTTAACGCGCTGCCTATTTCAAGCATTCAGGCCCTAAAAGTAGGACCCCGTATCTTTGGACTTACAAATCCAAATGGGGTCATGTCATATATCAAATCAAACGGCAAGAGCCAATTTAGATGATTTTCATGTCCATTTTCTCCATATATCAAAATTGTATGCATCAATATATACATCAATATATACATATATGCGTCAACATATACATACATACATACATACATACATACATATATATATATATATACATATATATATATATAGATGTATGTATGTATGTACATGCATATATATACATACATACATACATACATACAAACATCAAAAGTAAGACCCCATTGGTTTCCCATGTCATGCATTTTGTTGTCTCATGAGCATAAGAACAAGCACTTGTGTTCTTTACCTTTCTTTGCAATGGGGGTCTTGATTTTCGGGGGGTATGCCAAAAATTGATCAACAACATTATTTGATGAATATAGTCTTAGTTGATGGAGAAAATAGACATGAAAACCATCTAAATTGGATCTTGCCATTCGATTTGATATATGACATGACCCCATTTGGATATGCAAGTCCAAAGATACGGGGTACTACTTTTAGGGCCTGAATGCCTAAAATAGGCAGCGTGTTAATGCGCTATCTATTTCATGCATTTAGGCCTCAAAACTAGGACCCCATTGTGTTGCCAAGGGGGTCCTACTTTTGAGGCCTAAATGCATGAAATAGGTAGCGTGTTAACGCGTTGCCTATTTTAAGCATTTAGGCCCTAAAAGTAGGACCCCATATCTTTGGACTAACAAATCCAAATAGGATCATGTCATATATCAAATCGAACGACAAGAACCAATTTAGATGGTTTTCATGTCCATTTTCTCCATATATCAAAATTGTATGCATCAATATATACATCAATATATACATATATGCATCAACATATACATATACACATATATATACATACATACATACATACACACACACACACACACACACACACACATACATACATACATACATACATACATACATACATACATACATACATATATATATATACACACATATATACACACACACACACACACACACACACATACACACACACACACACATATATATATATGTATGCATGTATGTATGTACATACATATATATAGACATACATACAAACATCAAAAGTAAGACCCCATTGGTTTCCTATGTCATGCATTTTGTTGTCTCATGAGCATAAGAACAAGCACTTGTGTTCCTTACCTTTCTTTGCAATGGGGGTCTTGATTTTGGTGGGGTATGCCAAAAATTGATCAACAACATTATTTGATGCATATAGTTTTAGTAGTTTTAGTACACATACATACATACATGTGTGTGTGTGTGTACATACATACATGGATGCATGCATGCATGCATACATACATACATACATACATACATATTGATGCATATAGTTTTACTAGATGGGGAAAATAGGCCCCACTTTGATTTTTGTGGAGAGACACAACTAGACAAATAGAGCAAGTCCAAGGGGTTGCTAGGGACACCCCCTCGGCAAATGGAGATGCCCGGTATGCAATTTTAGCACCAATTTTGGGATGTAAGCTGCATAGTCATGTCGAAAAAAAGTTGTCAATTCTTTCATTAAATGTAGGATGGTGAATATATCCTATTTCGTCATGGGGCCAGAGAAGACGGAGGCAAAAAATTGAACCTCCAAAAAGACTTCTTTTACCGGTCTATGGGGACCGGCTCTTACTAGTGTTGAGAGTGGACAAGACAGCTACCGTTAGTGTGATATGGGAATCTCCTAGTCTGCAAATTTAGCACCAAGTTTGAGATGTAAACTACATAGTCAAGTCCAAAAAAGTTGTGTCAATTCTTGCATTAAATGTAGGGTGATGAATATATCCTATTTTATCATGGGGCCTGCAGAAGACGGAGGGAAAAAATTGAACCTCCAAAAAGACTTCTTTTACCTGTCTATGGGGCCTAGCTCTTACTAGCATTGAGAGTGGACAAGATAGCTACCGCTGGTGTGATATGGGAATCTCCAAGTCTCAAGTTTTGGGGTACATGAAATTAGATCATGCTAACGGTAACTCTAAGAGGTTCCAAAGGCAGGCAACATTCTTCATCATAGCTAACTCAAATGCAAGGCAGTGAAAATGCCAGGAGAGTTGCTAGGTAGCATTGATTTTGGGAAGGGATATGATGATACTTTGTTGTGTTATGTAGGATATTAATTTCCATTAAATTTGGGACATGTTAGATATAACTTCATAAAATCCTAAGTCATGAAATTAATACATTACAAGTTCAAGCATAAATAATAGTCGTGAAGTTAATGCATTAAATATTCAAGCCTAAAGAAGAATTAATCAAGACCTAATGCACCGTACCAGAGACTTTGGCCTTACCCTCATTCCATAGACTTGCCAACATAAGGCCAAAATTTTCATTCTTAAGAATATGTGGAAAGACCTTACATTTGGCGAAAAAATTTCATTCTAAAGAATAGGTAGAGTGAAATTGTGTTTGATAAATACAAATCAATGCTCAAGTTTGGACATAAATAAAGGTATCCTTTTGAAGATATTGGAACACATGAGAGAAATAATATTGAAGATACATGAATTTTTAGACATACTATTAAAGACAAATGAACATATAATGGATGAAATCCTATTGATGATACATGAATTTTCAATAGAACTGTTATTCAAAGATTTGATGGATTGAATGTAGCTTTAATACATTATCCCTTTTACAAGGGTGTTTGATTTTGAGGCTTGAAACATAAGAATGAATCTGTGTTGAAGCCTAGTGGTTTGTTAAGGATATGTGAAACTTAAAGTAAAAGTACTTACAATGGAAGGGATTATATCAAGATCCTATTAAGGACATGTGAACATATAGTAGAATAATTCTACATAAAATCAGTGGATCAAACTTAATGGCTCAAAAGCAAAAAGGGATGATGGTGCAACCTAGGGGCTACTCTACGGCACTATGGCAGCAATCTTTGTAGTTACTATCAAAGGTAGTGTAACTTTTTTGTCAAGGAAAGAGATGCGAACCACTCCACTTGACCTAGATCTATAAGACCTAGGTTGCACCGACTTGTTTCTTTCATGGATAAAAAGTGACCCTTAGGTGATGCTATAGCACTCCCTTTTTTGGTCCATTATTATAGCACAATTGGGGCCTTTTGACCTAATACTAGCTACCCATCAAATATTTGTTGTAGATGTTAGGGGTAATTACCAAACTACTAGTGGTAGTTTTATCACCACCATTAGTAATTTTATTTGAGTGTTCCTTAATGGTAGTTCTCCTACTACTACATACAATATTACCAATAGTAGTCCTAATCCCAATGATAGTACACATAATATTATTACGACCATCCAACTTTAATCATCATTATATCTATGAATGCATATATATAGGTCTATCTATATCTATACCTATTTATTCCTCATCCAATATGTTTGCATTTATTTTTGGTGCTTTGCTTACTTTGAAACTAAAGATAATGTGATTTCATTATTGTTTGCATTCTTGTCAAACATGAGGAGATGGAATGCATAAGAGTTGGGAGGCACATTATAATTTCTGTGCAGATTTGAGCCATTGAATAGCCTATTGATTCTGATTGTTTTCTTTCTTAAATCCTTAATTTGGTTATTTCACACCGAACATCGCCATATCAATTCATATTTTTTTTGTTCTAGTAATGTCCTATCGCAGCATAGTCTAGGGTTGATCATACAAGATAAATGGGTGCTCACATTTAATATATTTTTGAGAGTCAGAGGATAGTGGATGTAGACTACAAAATCATCACTTTGAATAAATTTGGCAAGATTCTTCTGATAGAAGGAATAATTTCTATTGCACTAACGATGAAAGAAAATTATCAAAAGGTTGATACAAGGCTCAAAATCACACTGGTGCTACTAGGCTTAAAAGTCGTAGGCTAGTAGTAGTACTAGTGTATTTACTAAGTAGTGTGCGTGCCTCTCCTCATTAAAATTCATAGTCTTCAAAAATATATAATACATAAGTCAAAATATTCTAATTAGTTTTATCATCCTAATGTTGAAAGTGACTTAAATTCATAGTCTTCAAAAAGGTATAATACATAAGTCAAAATATTCCAATTAGTTTTATTGTCCTCATGTTGAAACTGACTTTCTCTTCCTTCGTCTCCTATGAGCTTCAAACCTTTAATCCATTAATCTCTCAAATAGTAAGAATGGTCTTGTATTAAGAGGCGATGATATCTAAAGTGATCTACAAATACTAAGAATGGTCTTATATTAAGAGGTGATGATATCTCAAGTGTTATACAAACCGTAAGAATGGTTTTGTATTAAAAGGTGATGATATCTCAAGTGTTCTACAAATAGTAAGAATGGTTCAAGTGTTCTACAAAAGTATTAGGTACATCTTAGTGGCTGAAGGGAAGGAGTGATGATATCTCAAGTGTTCTACAAATAGTAAGAATGGTCTTGTATTAAGAGGTGATGATATCTCAAGTGTTCTACAAATAGTAATAATGGTTTTGTATTAGGAGGTGATGATATCTCAAGTGTTCTATAAAACTATTAGATACCTCTTAGTGGTTGAAGGGAAGGGGTTGGAAGTATGGGCAAAATCTCTAGGAACTACAGGATGGTTGCAAGAACAATTTTGAATGTCATAAATGACACTTGATTTTTCAACATACGGGTGAACTATTTTTAAACATTTTCTTTCATGGTTGATAACACTTTTAATAAGAAGAACCATTTTGAATGTTATAAGTGTTGATGCAATCCCATGCTATGAAGTCTACAGACAGTTTTTTTTCCCCGCATATGGGTGAAGTGATGTTTACGTTACTAAGTTCAACATATCAAGCAATACATTTGTTTTGATTATTGAAGGAGTTTGATAATAAGACCCATTTAAAATGCAAAAGATTTGTTGTATCAGTAATGGAATCCGCTTTGGAGTGGAAATTCGGTTTCTTTCAAACCCACATATTATTGTTGCATAATGTGAGTATGGCTCCAATTGGAAGTTAAGGTAGACTATAATTCGCAATATTGGTATAGTTACACATAGTAACATAAGTTTTATTTTCGAGAATCTTCCCAAACAGTGGTTTCCACAAAGCTATGTTGAGTACCTCGATAAGGAAATTGTAGAAAAGCTCGCTCGCTTTTTTGGGCCCGCTCGCTTTTCCTCGCTCGCTCTATTGACTGCCTCGGCAACTAGCAGGATGCATCCTTAAATGTGTAAAGGGGTAGATCATAGTTCAAGGGGAAGTCCCAAGAAAGAGGGAAGTCTCGTAGCAAATCCAGGGCACAGAACATTGAGTGTTACCATTGTGGCAAGAAGGGGCACATGAAAAAGGATTGCGACAAGCTGAAAAGAGAGAAAAATGATAAGAAAAAGAATGCAAATTGAAGTGCAAATAATAATGAAGAGAGTCCTAGGGAGGGCAAAAGAAAAATGAAGATCACGGAGATTAATGCAGTGACTAACAATAGTGACAATGACATTCTCTTCATGACTAGTCTATGTGCAGACTTGCTTACCACTTAGATGATGCATATTGTTTTAGATTCTAGTGCTTCATTCCATGTTAGTCCCCATAGGGAATGGTTCTCCAAGTATGATAGTGGAAAGACAGGTTGTGTGCATCTTGGAAATAACTATGCATGTGACATAGTGGGAGTAGGTGACATAAAGTTTTCTTTTGCAAATTGGTCTTTATTTGTTTTGAAAAATTTAAGGCATGTGTCACGTCTATTTGAACTTTCCTACATCTAGTGTTGTGATTCAATTGCATAGATTCTTGCACCAACAATGTTACCTTCATCAAGTTCTTTCTTGATGTTCCAAGTTGTCCTATGTCTGCATGCTAACCCATACATATCATCAATCAAGTCAGTGTCACATCGTAGAGCGTCACATTGTGACCTGTATTGTCACACACACTAAGAGACATGGCTACTATCTTGCAAAAATGACACCTTAAGGAACCCTTTGTCCTTCTCGTCATCAATAGCCAGAAGGCCAATGGCACACTTCCTTCTCAACAAACCTTTGAAGAGTGCATCATTATTCATTCCAATATTCAGTAGCTTGGGGCATGATGGATTGCAACACTCGAATACAAATGCACATGCACTCTTGTGAACCATGCCCTCAAATGCATTATTGCAAGGTATAGTTTTGTCCATAGATGGCCATCATATTCAATTGAGCTCCCTTCTTGCCATTGGTTGTTCCGTACTTGAGGGGGGAAGCTCAATGAACAATCCCCATTGTACCCTCGTGGGATCTCATCCAACATCACAATGGACCTGATCCTTCTCACCAAGTCACTTAAACTTGTCGATGCCACATTGAGAATGTATGTACGCTACAACACTATGCCCAAGACTTATTGCATTTTTGCTTGATTTGGAAATTTCTAAGGAGGGTACATCCTCATCTATTTCCACTCTCTTTCCACTATCTCTACTATAGATTGGATTGGAGGGTTTTTATCACAACAATTGGAAAAGCTATCCTCCTGGATGACCCAACTTTGTCTACACGTGCTTTTTGTGATGGCCTTGAAGAAGATACATACACAATTGCTATGGTCCCTTTACTCCTAGAAGATTCTAATATATTATTGGCATGTCCTTCTTGTCTTTGATCAACCAATCAGCTTCTTCTTTTGTAGGCTTCTTTTCCTATGTGGATTTGAGATCCAATGTGGATTGCATGCTATCATCCTCATCCACCTAGACACTTCCAAATCTCTATCATCCTTTACATAGATCGTGTCTAGGCCACATTTACCCTTGGCTTGTGAGGATGGCCTCATTGCTCTCACTATGTACTCAGTAGCCAAGCTTGAATCCATAATGAAATGCAAGGCTCCCTCCATGTCGATGTGCTTCACCATTGGCACCAAGGTTTGACCACCAATAGGATTAGCAATAATCACTGCATTTAATCCATCAAAATCCAACCCTATAGGAAGTTTACATGCCAAGAAAGTTTTGCTCACAATATACTTTCCAAATTCAATGGAATATCTACATCTTTCAATAGGCATTGTGCATCAAATGCAATTGTTGTAGTGCTCATTTTGTTCACAATACAAAATGAGAGGGAACACATAATGAAAGGGTTGTGAGGGAAATGGGAGGGAGCATGAAATGGCAAATGGGAGGGAGCATAGAATGGGCAAGTTGGGAGGGAATAGGAAATGGGAGACAATGCCTACAAGGGACACAAAATGGGAGGGTTGGGAGGAATAGGGAAACAAGAGGGAACATGGAATGGGAGGGTAAGCAAAGAAGTGAGAGGGAGCATGAATTAGGGAGTACAAAAGGGGAGGGAGAACACAAAAACATAAAGGTTTTAGTCAAAATAGGAAATGGATGGGTTTAGGGATTAGTCTATATAGTTTATATACATAGTTATATATAATTTATAATTTATATATAGTTATTTATATAAATATCATTATAGTAGAGAAGTTGCACTATAAAACGATGGTTTGACCATAACCTAAAGAACAAGGACCTTGAAAAAGAAGATCTTGCCCTAATATATAGTGTTTGCAATGTTAAGCTCAAAATTGAAATACATGGGCATTGGACCCTACAAAATCATAGAAGATGCACCGCAAGGTACCACTAGGATTGCAACCTTGGATGGGGGTGAACTAGATGGTTATATCAATGGTAGTAAACTCAAAATTGGATCATTAACATTTGAGACCGTATCCGGAATTCATTGCGATAAGGAGAATAAGGAATGAGCATCAACTCCTTAAGAAATGGACACAGGAGGAGGCAAAAGAGTGTATTTCACAAATGAAGGCCAACTGTGCTGCCTCCATCAACATGGACACTTTAGTAGATGAGAATGATGACGAGGAGTACGCATCACGTGTAGGGGCTATAATACTTTTGCAAAGGCCATGCTGGATGGTAGTCCAAGTCACAATGTAATTTATACAAGGTTTGGCAATGGCGTAACAAGGTAATTATTGATCCCACTATTTCAAGTTAATTGCTATTAATAGACATGAGATCCAAACATTGGGATTGGTGAGCTTATATGACTTTGTTAGAGAATATGGATTGTGCAACATCCATGTTATGCATGCATACATAATTCTTGGATTACAAGTGTGGGGTTGTAAGACTTTCACATAGGCCATGCTGGATGGAGGCTCGAGTCACAACAATCTAATTTCATACAAGGTTTGGCAATGACTTAACAAGTATTGTTTAGGAACGCATTGAGCACTATTCAAAGCAAAGTACATCGGCATGTAGAGAAGATTATTACTAGCAAACCTTGAGCATTGTTTGAAACAAAGTACTTCATCATGTGTAGATAATGATAAGTGTGTAGGGATGCTTGCTAGACATTAACATAAATGCCAATTTTCTAATTTTTATACATTTGGTGAAGTTTAATGAAGTGTAATTCTAGAAGCTATTATATACTTGGTAAAACAAGGAATTTTTTCCATAACCAATACCAAAATTCATTGTATTCTTTGAGCCATTTCTATAATAATATAATTTTCAAATGACTTTCTTTGGGTTAGATTCTTGTAACCATGTTTCATTGATAAGTGAAAATCTAAAAATTTACATTGCCTAGATGCAAATATTACTAGAAACGATTAGATAAAATGGAATTATACATATGTCTACATTAAATTGAAATTTGTGCAATTTGGTGGAAAATATTGGGATTGATTCATGTATGTAACAACAAAATATTTTTAAAGCTTAAAAAAAATGTTAATTAAAGAAGATGGCAATGTGTTTAAGTTAATTGTCTAAGAAAGATGATTGCTTGGGCCAAACAATTTAATGCATAACTCTTCAATTTGTGAATCACAAATGTGAACATTATCTTTGAGGGAGTTTTGAGATATTTAAAACCTTTAAATATGAATAATAATGTAAACTATGCATGTTTATCACTTTATATATTTTGATAGAGACATTTGCTATAAATCTTTCATTCTATCTACAACATCATCCTCATCATTAGAGGATATTTCTACACTATGTATCTCAATGATATGGGAAAGAAAATAGAAATATAATAAAAATACCTCTATTTATTAGAGCTATATATGGCTCACCCTAATGCAACCTAGGGTGTTAGATATCAATGCTCCACTCTCGTGTAACTATGCAAGAACCAGCTAACTCTACTTGTAAGCCCCCCATAGGAGGAGAAGGTATTTGAGTAGCTCGGTTATCCGATAGGTCCTGGTTTGGACACCAGATGGGGGCATGTGTGGCATGATGGCTGAACGACTTCAGATAGAGTTGGCACACTGCCAACTAGACTACATGCAAGTGCAAGAAAGCATCCCTTGACTGACCGCACTGAGGGTAGATGGAGCATTTCCCGGGACAGCCCACTCTCGGGTTGTAGGGCCCGTTTGGAGCCTCAAATGATCCTGGATGGCTCTGGGGACGAACAGAGACCGTAGGTTAGTTACTCTATTTTGTGCACTGGTTCTATCGTATGGTCGGTGGCCTACTTCGGGACGACCCCCAGTCGATCGTTTTGGGCGGACTGGGTCAGTCACCCAAGTGAGCCTAACTGACTACGACTGGTGGCTATATAAGAGCAAGCCCATGAAGCCCACATCACTGGCTACAGCAACCCTGATTCCTTAGCATCCAGCCTCCATCTTCTATTGTTTCTAGCATGCCATTGAAGCTTCTTTCATAGGAGTGCACGGTTGGGAGGCAGCGCCATCTATTGTATTAGTTCTATAGTAATCAAATGTTTGATTCTCCATACTATCTTGTTTTCTCTCTTGCTTATGAGATCCTGTTATCTGTTAAGCACAGATGTTGTATTATTTTCTTACATGGTATCAAAGCCTGGACTCTAGCAAGAAGATTTGGTAGTGTGTTTCTGTTTGTGAGCGGATTGTGAGAGATAGCCCAGCCCGCAAGACTGCGAATCCCACCATTCGGCGAAGCGGAAAGTTAGACAGCTCTAACTATCCTCTCTGGAAGTTCAAGATGAAGATCATCCTAAGCACATACGAGCTTTGGGACACTGCTACTGGGGTGGACGTGAGGCCGGTTGCGAGACCGGATCCAGCAAATGCAGGACAACAGATAGTACTAACTACGGATGAGATTCTCGCATGGACAAGAAGAAATGCAGATGTGCTATGTTCTATTGTCTGCAGTGTTAGTGATTCCATCATGGCATTAATTCAACATGTCACCACAGCGGAGGAGGCATGGACGGTCTTGAAAAATCAGTACGAGACCACGAATCAGAAATGGATTCAGAATCTGGAGACTCAACTCGCGAACGAGAAGTTGTCTGAGTCTGAAGCGATAGAGAATTTCATCACCAGGATGAAGAATCTGCGCAATCAGATGCCTGCAATTGGCATCACTATCACCAATGAGAATCTAGCACGAAGGTGCATATGGATTCTCCCACCAAAGTACGATGGTCTTGTTACGGTGCTGAATACGCTGAATAGAAATCCGCCCCTCAACTTTGAGGATTTCAGTGCGATGCTTCTGGAAGAGGAGATGCATCAAAAGATGAGGACTGGAGAAGATTCGGCTTTTTGGACCGGATTAAAGAAAGGTAAGGGTAAGGACTCTGGTAACCCATCTTCTTCTGATGATAAAAAGAGAAAGAAGAAGATCAAGTGCTTCTATTGCAACAAGGTAGGGCACAAGTAGAATGAGTGCCGAAAGAAGATTGCAGATGAGAATAATGGAGTAAAGAAAGAGTCCAGCAACAGTGCGTAGGCCATACCAGTAGAGTTGTTCATCGCAATTGAGGAGATATGCACGAAGGCAGTTCATGTACTTGCAGATGAACCGTGGATCATTGACAGTGGTGCATCGCGCCACATGACCAGTTAGAAGGATCGGTATACCTCTCTATAGCCGGTAGGGAATGACATCATGGTAGCAGTTAGCAATGATGCAAAATGTCCAAGAAAAGAAAAAGGTACGATTGCTCTCAAGTCATATGGAGTTGCAAAACATTTGTCCGATGTTCTTTATGTGCCAGATATCAAGAGGAACTTATTGACCATTTCTGTGATCACGGATCAGGACCTCAAAGTTCAATTCGATAAGAATGGTACACAGATCTTGGATCTTCAAGGAAAGGTCATTGGTAGAGGTACAGGCGCAATAACATTTACAAATTCTCAGCTTTCAGTGCTCGAGCAGATGTGAAGAACACTAAGCTGTGGCATGAGAGGTTTGGTCATCTAAACCTTAGTTCTTTGAAGGAGATGCATAAAAGTGGAATGATTGCAGACCTACCAGAAATTTCAGATCTGCTCGATGTATGTGAAGCTTGCATGATGGGCAAGCAGCATCGACAGTCCTTTCCTAAAGAGGCCGGTAGAGCAAAGGCTCCTCTAAAGCTCGTTCACATGGACCTCTATGGAAAGATGGAGATGGAAGCTTTGGGTGGTTCCTACTACTTCATGATGCTAATCGATGACTACAGTAGAAGGATATGGATATACTTCCTGAAGATGAAAGAAGAGGCTTTCAGTAGGTTCAAGGAATGGCATGTAATGGTCGAGAAAGAATCAGGGAGGAAGGTGAAGAAGTTGAGATCAGATAGAGGTGGAGAGTTCACATCAATTGTATTCGAAAGTTACTGCAAAAGTCATGGGATCAAGAGGTAGAAACCCCTACCACATACATCATAGCAAAATGGAGTAGTAGAATGCAAGATGCCCACCATCTGCAAAATGGGCCGGATTATGATGAAAGGGAAAAATTTGCCAAAGACTTTCTAGGCTGAAGCATGTAATACTGCAGTTTACATCCTGAATCGTAGCTACACGAAGGCTGTGAATGGGATGACTCCACTACAAGCCTTTTCTGGTAAGAAACCTTCAGCTGCACATTTCAGAGTTTTTGGATGTGACTGTTTTGTGCATGTCCCTGATGATACCAAGACCAAATGGGAACCGAAGAGCCGGAAGTGTATTTTCTTGGGCTACAGTGAAGAGGCAAAGGGTTACTGTCTCTATAACCCTGTTACCAAGAAGGTAATTGTAAGTCACGATGTGGTCTTCTCAGAACAGCCGCATCAATTGGAGAAGGATGCTTCCTTCCCAGACAACCAGGGCTAGGATATCCATCCAGTACCACCACCAACAGCAGACCGAACTCCCCCAATGAGGCTTGGGAGGATTCAAGACAAAGAAGATGAAGAAGAGCCTGCAGAACCACAATGGCAACGGCCATTCCCGAAGTGGGTAAAGTAGCCTTTGGATAGCAGAGAACCTCCAGCCATTGAGGAGGAACCATACGAACACCGCCAGTCCAAGAGATTAGAGGAGCAAAGAAGGGCGCAGGAACACTTGGTCAACTATGCTTTGATGACAAAAGTGATCCGTGTTGATGAACCCAAGTGTCTTGAAGAGGCACAGGGTGATGATAGGTGGATGGAGGCTATGCAGTTGGAGTATGGCTCCATAATGAAGAACAACACTTGGGACCTTGTGGATCGACCACTAAAACGCAAGGTAATCGGAACCAAGTGGGTGTACAAGACCAAGTACAAGTCCGACGGCACGTTGGATAAGTACAAGGCTTGGCTCGTGGCAAAAGGATTTGCATAGGTACATGGTTTTGATTATCAAGATACTTTTGCTCACATAGCTCGATTAACCACAATTCGCAGTGTTTTGGCTTTAGCTGCCTAGGGAAGTTGGCCCGTGTTTCAGATGGATGTGAAATCTACCTTTCTGAATGGAGATCTCAAGGAGGAGGTATACATGGAAAAAACACCAGGTTTTGAGATCCCCGGTTTAGAAGGTAAAGTTTGCAAACTGAAGAAGGCACTTTACGGGCTGAAACAGGCCCCATGAGCATGGTACCAGTGAATTGATGCCTACTTTCTTCAAAATAGGTTTAGGAGGAGCCCATCTGATGCAAATTTGTATATCTTCAGAGAAGGAGGCAGGTGTATGATCATGGTCCTTTATGTGGATGACCTTGTCATAACAGGGAACCATGAAAAGAAGATCTCACAGACGAAGCATTTGCTAGGAAGAGAGTTTGAAATGAGAGGCCTCGGAGTGATGCATTTCTGTTTGGGGATTGAAGTTTGGCAGGAGCCGAAACAGATCTTCATTTCACAGCTGAAGTATGCTAGAGAGATACTAAAGGCATTTAGCATGGCTGAGTGCAAGACAGTTGGTACCCCTATGGATGTTGATGAGAAGCTCTCAAATGAGGATTCATCACCACTAGTGGACGAAGTGAAGTACAAAAGGCTTGTGGGCAGCTTGATTTACCTATGCAACACATGGCCGGACATTAGTTTTGCGACTGGTGCATTGGGAGAACCATTGGAGGATAGGGATGTAGGTGCTGAAATACATCAAAGGCACACTTGATTATGGCATCACCTATACCAAGGGAAACATCTTGACCAAATTCTGTGACTCGGATTGGGCAGGAGACATGGACAGTAGGAGATCAGTGACAGGGTACTATTTCTCACTTGGATCTGGAGTTGTGTCATGGGTTAATAAGAAGCAACCCACAGTTGCTCTTTCTTCTATCGAGGCTGAGTACCAATCTGCATGCTTTGCTTCTTGCGAGGTAGTGTGGTTGAGGAGGATTTTGGGGGACATGGGTGCAGTGCAGAACAAGCCTACACAGTTATCATGTGACAATCAGAGTTGCATGGCGACTACAAAGAACCCGGTGTTCTATGCTCGCACAAAACACATTGAGATTCAATATCACTTTGTACGCAAGCTCATCATGGATGGAGAGGTCGACTTGGAGTACTGTCCGAGTACAGAGAATGCTGTGGACATTTTCATGAAGGCTCTTGGAAGACACTTGCTGGAGAGGCATCTTCATCGACTTGGCATTGGGCCGAAAAAGTAAGTTCACTTCCGGGTGGACATTGAGGGGGGTGGTTAGATATCAATGCTCCACTCTTGTGTAACTACGCGGGAACCAGCTAACTCTACTCGTAAGCCCCCCATATGAGGAGAAGGTATTTGAGTAGCTCGGTTATCTGATAGGTCCTGGTTTGGACACGAGATGGGGGCCATGTGTGGCCTGATGGCTGGACAGCTTCAGATAGAGTTGGCACACCACCAACTAGGCTACATGCAAGTGTGGGAAGGCATCCCTTGACTGATCACACTGAGGGTAGATGGAGCATTTTCTGGGGCAGCCCACTCTCGGGTTGTAGGGTCCGTTTGGAGCCTCAGATGATCCCGGATGATCCCGAATGGAGACCATAGGTTAGTTGCTCTGTTTTGTGCACTGGTTCTATCGTATGGTCGGTGGCCTATTTCGGGACCGACCCCCAGTCGACTGTTTTGGGTGGACTAGGTCGGTCACCCAATTGAGCCTAATTGACTACGACTGGTGGCTATATAAGAGCAAGCCCGTGAAGCCCATTTCATCACTGGCTACAGCAACCTTGATTCCTTAGCATCCAGCCTCCGTCTTCCACTGTTTCCAGCATGCCATCGAAGCTTCTTTCATAGGAGTGCATGGTTGGGAGGCAGCGCCATCTATTGTATCAGTTCTAGAGTAATCAAATTTTTGATTCTCCAGGGATCACCTATATAAGTTCATGATGATTATGAAGAATATAGTCAATTCTTTAGGAGAAACTTGTGACTTGTGTTTGTCTCTTCTTTCCTCTCATTTTTCTCTCATTTTTCTCTTCACTCTAACTTAGGGACAAGGTATTCAGGATTGATTCTATTCTTCTTCTTCTTCAACATTTGTGAATTGTTTCTCTCTCTTCTTTTCTTTGCTTTTACTCTTCAATCTAACATGGTATTAGAGACAAGGCATTCACATCCATGTTCTTTTCCTTGGACTTCCCTTACACAAGGAGGGCAAGCATAACGTGTCCCTTCTTGTTTGGCAGCCATGGTGGGATGCTGTAATTTATCAAAACTATGGGCCATATTGACCAAGGCGTTGAGCGTAACCCAAAAGGATTCCCGCCATCCATTGCAAGCCCAAGATGCAAGTTATGTGTCTCCTTTGCAAAGTCCATCCACATGCTGTGTATGTGCTTCCAAGCAACACAATCTAGAGGAATCCTAAAGTATCATCAATGGAGCGATGTGTAGCATGCCATGTCATCAACTCTACTATGGATTTGCACCTAAACATGTGTTGTATTCTAGCAACCCCGATAGGGACATGATGAATGCATTAGAATCAAGATCACATTTGACTTCAACTAGGGACCTAGTCTCCAGACAATTTTGCGGTTATTGTTTCATCTTTGAAATTTGTAGAGTCACCATCTATAGGCTTTCAAAGACATTTACAATGCATTTTTGGCAATCATTCCTAGCATTTTGTTGCATCAATGATATAATCGCATGCCAATGCATTGCCAACTGGGAAGAGATGAATAAGACCCTTTACGATCCTGAGGGTTGGATCTCCATTTAGGAACAAGGGCATGTTGGCCACATTGGTTAATAGATCCATGACTACGTTGTGTGTACAGTAGAAAGATAGCCATAGGCAACAAAGGATGTATATCTATGCTGCAATGGCATAAAAAGCTAGGAGCAAAAGAGTGTAAAAGAGTGGTAGCTTGGTTAGCCCTCCCTTAAATAGGTGGATCGTATAAAGGCCAAGTTTATTGACTTTGGTCTTCATTGTTGTTGTAAGCTGGTGTCTCTTATGTTTCAAGTTCATGCCTTTTGTGATTGCTACATCCCCGTTCCCATACCCTTTCCCTAGGCTCATGCTACCCTCATTCTCGATTCTCCATTCTCGAACTGCCTCCTCCTTTCCCTATCTTCCCTTCTTGTGGAATCATAATTGCGACAATCCGAAGTCCATGAACATGACATTCGTGATGGCATTGTGAGTATGTCTGATGAGGAGTAGTGTGGAGGTGAGCTCTTCACCGGTGCACTAGGTTAGATACCCACAACATGTAGGTCACCATCGAGGTTCTACACATTTGGCTCAAACAATTCGTCAGTAGCTCGTAGTGGGATATGGTCACATTGTTGGGTGTCACATGACAATTGACATTGGAGCTGATTCATCATCACTTGTTTTTTGCCTATTTATGGTCTCATAAATGCATCACCTTGTCTATTGGCAACATTGATGGATGCTGAGTTTGGGCCCAAAATAAGAGACCATTAATGTTGACGGTGACTTAATGTGTCATGACGATCTTTAGGAATGTCGACAGAGGCTTCACTCCGAAACAACTCCTTATGAAAGCTTGCAATGCAAGAACCTATCACTTGTGTCATGCAAGTACCTCACGGATTGTGGCAATGTGATTTCACCACCAAAAGAAAAGGGAGAGGGAGAGGAGAAGGGAAGAGAAGGGAGAGAGGGGGAGAGTGAAAGGGGGTGAGTGGAAATCACAAAGGTGACACAAATGGAAGAGCAAGAAGACTCAAGGCTCAAGGGAGATAATGAGAGAGCTTGTATTCCCAGAGGTTGCAATCCAACAATGAAGACCAAAGTCAATAAGTTGGCCTTTTATACATGTCACCTTTTGAAGGGAGGACCAAACCTAATCTCTCTCTACCACTCTTTCTCCTCATTCTTTTACCACCCTCTTGGGCCCATCTAACCCAAGGCATAATCCTTCCTCCATGAGATTGCCACCATCCATCAAATTACATTGTTAAGCCATTTGGTTAACATGCCCCCCTTCCTATTCCAATCCCTTGGATCATGCATTGTTGTCAATGAAAATCATATGGAAAAGTTTTCTTTTTGTGCTCTTGTTTGGACCCTCCCTGGCTACATTGTGGCATAGGTCTGTAGTGGATCCATGATATGGAATTGTTGCTGGCAATATTGATTGGATCCACAGGGCATGAGTGATCCGCCGAGTTGAGTACTTGTGACCATTTAGAGAAGGAATAAGGAAAAGAAAAAGAAAAATCTAATGGTAAGTTATTAGGAGAAAGCTGTTAGTAGGGGTTGAGGTAAGATCCTAGTTGTGTCAGTGTTAGTGGAGTAAGTATCAATTTATTATCATGCTCCTCTGGAAGTCCAATGTTTGATTTGAGTGGTATGTTTATTGGATTCTCATCATAGTCGATGTTTTTCCATGCCACATTTTTCTTGCTATTTTTATAGGAGCTTTTCTTTTGAGTCTAGTTGATGGATCACATATCATTGTGGTGTTTGTTGAATATGTTTGAGCCTAAGAAACTTTTGGTGCAATCTGGAGCACTCTTTGTCTGATTCATTCTATCCATCTAGAGGAGTCTAATAATCCATGGTACGAACTCCTAAAATGAGGACCATGGGTGAAAAGGTTTGTAGGATTTGGGATCTAGGAAAGATTCTAGTTAGAAGTGAGATTAATGGGGGTACTAGTATTTACCAACACCATTTACATTATACTCATCATAATAAAGTGATATATGTTCTATGTATCAAGTGTGAGTAGGATCACAATGTCTCAGAGATCTTATGTTTTTATTGAGCCCAAGTTTCTATTGAGAAGTTATTAGTGAAGATAATTCATCATTCACATTGGAGGGTTCTTGTGGGACTTCCATTGTGATGGGGATCAGTGGTATTATTGGTCCTTGCATAGCCACACTGATAATTAATGTTAAATTTCTCAATAAGGAAGTTTATTTTGTGGCTTACAAAGTGGATTTGATTTGTGTCTGGGCAGGTTCTTGTGTTATTATCCTCTTTTTTCAAGGCAAGTTCTTGTGTTACTACCAATTTCCTTGAAGATGATGCATTGAATTAAAAATCTTTTTGACAAACTTGTGGTCTAGCAGGTTCTTGTGTTATTGTCTCTCTTTTTGAGACAGTTTCTTGTGTAACTACTCGAGAGGAGGTACATGATGTGCCTTGTGTGTGATCCTCCTAGCTCTATGGACCATTGTCATCGCTAGCTCATCATATCTGAAATACCTTGCCTTCTCCTCCCTTGCCCACTGGTTTGTGCAAAGTTAGTGCTTGCAATGGAAAGTGTACTGTGTGGGAGCACATGTCGAAAAATGCAGTATATAGTTCTATCTGTACTCTCCCTTTTGCTTGGGCTTTATCAGCATTTGCTTGTAACCCACTAGCCATCTTGGTCATATGGACCAAGGCACTAGCTATTGCCTTTTCGATAGACCCTTTCTCCTTTACATTTTTTCTACGATTAGAAATCTATGATGCCTTCCATTCAGATGTCCAGAGTGTAAGCTTCTCCTCTCCATTGATTAGGCAAGGCTACATTGCTCACCTTTGCATATAATTCCCATTGACCTATAGGATCTCCCAACACTCGAGGGAAAAATTGATCAACTATCACTTTAACATATGACCATGCCATTTGGCCAGACTGCCGACCATGACTAGGCTAGAGCTCATGGACATAAGTTCAAATACTCGAGATAGCATTTGATTGCATAAAATTTTTGAGGTTGCATGGGCACGGACTTCTTCATCGCTCAATCCTATCAAGTGTTTGATCGTTGTCTTACGTACAAGCATTAGAACCTTAGCCTTCAATTGCTCTTATGTTGCCATCAAGGATGGGTGTGTAGTGATCTAGTTCATGTAACAATCATTTTGTAAGCGCTTCAACTTCTTAAAAATAAAGAGCACCCAAAATACACATGCAGATTTGCAATGCTAGTGTAAATTAAACCACTTAGAAGCAACATGCAACATCATTAATTTGTTTCTAAATAATTTTCACATAGCTTTCGATCCTTATAATAATAAACTACTAAATACGTTTTGCTTTCCAAGGCAATGGTATATTATGTTAAGTAATTCGTAGCTCATGACATAAGCCACTATTATAGTAGCTCACTATGTGATCTACTATTATAGAGCAAATTTCATAAAGTAAGAATCGAGCGTCAGTTTATCAACTCGTGGAGGCTAGAACAAGAAACATATAACACCATCACATAACCAAGATGATCTAGATTATCTTTGCCAATCACACATCTGGTTGGGAAGGGTTTTATCAAGATGAAGAGACTGGCAAAAACGGGCCATCATTTGGATAAAACCCGGCTCTACTGACACCTATGTGCATAGATAGATATGATATATAAGAAGAGTAAAGTAGGGGGAACCGATTAGTAGATGCGAGCTTCGATCTTTACTATTGCAAACATTAGTCGGGGCAAGGTGAATCCAACCAACTGAAGCGGATCATCTCTTGGCCTGACTGATACATAAATTGTGAGGGTTAAATGTCACTGTGCCTTTACTCCGATTATGTACAATACTCAAACACATATATAAATGAATGAAAAAGAAGATTAGGGTGGTTCTGCACCCACCAAAACTTGTGTGGCTCTTTGTTTCTCTCTCTCCCTCTTCCGTTCTTGCTTCCGTTGAGAGCACTCTCAATTGGTATCAGAGCTCGGGTGATCTAGCTGAGCGTGCGTGAATGCTTGAAGCTTAGCAACTCTATGGGAGGAAGAAGAAGCTCTGTGGGAAGCTTTGTGGGTGACTTTACTTGCATTCGAGTGTGCAGAGACCTTGGAGGAACCTTTGGAAAAGTCACTTTCGTTTTGCGAAGTGGTTTTGAGAGCCTATTAAGAGTTTTCAAAGAAAAAGTCGTTTTTTGAGCTTTTCCCTGTTCCGTTCGATGATAAAGACTCCGTATTGACTTGTAGAGGCAACTATTGCTTGCTTTTGGTGTCCACTTCACTTCAAGAGCTTGGAAACACCTTCATTCTTGAATCTGGGATCATTTCATTGGATTTCTGACTCACTGTGTCAGTTTCTGCGTTTTTTGCCCGAGTGTTGGAACTCAAGTTTGGAGCAACTATTTGCAGATCTGTTAGTTCCAGTGGACTCAGGAGGTCCTAAAACTTCTATGTTACTCATCATTTGCACTCCGGTGGAGTTTACAAACAGCTCTGTTTCCAAAAACGTTTTTCAGTCCATGTGTTGGACATAGTGATTGAGACCATGGTTTCCAAAACCGTCTGTCCCATTGCGTTCCCGATGCCCAAAAACCCCTACCTATCAGTTCTTGCACGATTCGGTGGAGGATTTTTAGAGTTATAGATCTCTGTGTATTCGATTTCGTCTCTCTATTATGCATTTTTCATTCTAAGGTTTTGAAACCTTAGACTTATGCCACATGGCAGTGGATAAGTGTTGACTCCCATTTCTCACTCATCAGTTGAGATTTCAGAGTTCCAGAAGAAGAGAGATATTTGCAAATTTTCTTGTTGAGTCCGATTATGCAATGGCGCCCATGTTTTGAGGCATCTTAGGTTCTATTTTCAATAGCGGTCATTACCGTGGGACCATGATTTCTTGAGCATACCTTATGCAGATCACTCTGGTTTCTGCGCTCATTCGTGGTGTGCATTGGGTTGTAGTGGATGATTTATAGGCCATTTGGATGCATTGTGGTCCTTATTGGATGCGCTGATAGGCCTAAATTGCCTTGTGGGATGCTATTTTTATGGATGCTTTGCACATGGATGCTATTTTATGCTGAGGGACAGCTTTGACACATTGTAGGTGATGCATTGATAGTGTTATGCTCTCTTGGATGAGATATTATTGATGCATATGCCAGTGGACGGTGTTTATGCTTGAGTCATTTGGCACTTATTGACATTTTCTTTTGGGCCAGATTTGCTCATATGGATGCATAGTATATGCACATGAGTCAGATGCATCTTTTGATGCTTTGAGCTTTGAGTTTTGGTGATATTTCACTCTATTGTGGCATACACATTTGGGTGCATTTGGTATTTGGTGTGATTCTCTCTTGCAGGCACTAGCATTTGGGATTTTGTTTCATTTCATCATGGCATCCTCTTCCATGTCTAAAAAGGAGTTTTTCAGCATTAAAAAGTTTGATGGGACAAACTTTTCTTTGTGGAAAGAACAAATAAGGGATGTGCTTATACAAAAGAAGCAGATTAAACCCTTGGCAGGGATTGAAGCTAAGCTTGCAAATATGTCTGAGGATGATTGGAATGAGTTGGATGCATTAGCAAAGTCTACTATTAGACTTCATCTTGCAGAGTCAGTTTATTTCACAGTAGTAAATGAGCAGACTACGGAAGATTTGTGGAAGAAACTGTGTGCCACTTATGAGAAGGAAATTGCCTCTAATAAAGTTTACCTCATGAAGAGGTTGTTTGAGCTACAGATGAAGGAAGGGGTCTCCATTGCTTCTCATTTGAATGAATTCAATATTATTTTCAGCCAACTTCAGGCTCAGAAGATGAATTTTGATGTAGAGACTAAGGCAATATTTCTCTTATGTTCATTGCCATCCTCATGGGATACCTTCCGTACAGCTGTCAGTAACTCTGCACTTGGTGGAGTACTAAAATTTGATGATTTTGTGGGTAGCTTGTTGGCCGAGGAGATTAGACGGAAGTCTATGGATGGCAACAAGCAGGATGCAGCCTTAAATGTGCAAAGGGGCAGATCACAATTCAAGGGGAAGTCCCAAGAAAGAGGGAAGTATCGTAGCAAATCCAGGGCATGGAACATTGAGTGTTGCCACTGTGGCAAGAAGGGCCATATGAAAAAGGATTGCTACAAGCTAAAAAGAGAGCAAAAGGATAAGAAAAAGAATGCAAATTGGGGTGCAAATCAAAAGGAAGAGAGTCCAAGGGAGGACAAAGGAAAAGTGAAGATTGAGGAGATCAATGTAGTCACACATGATAGCAACAATGACGTTCTCTTCATGTCTAGTTTATCTACAGAGTTGCTTACCACTTCAGATGATGCATATTCCCAGGATTGGATTTTGGATTCTGGTGCTTCATTCCATGTTACTCCCCATAGGGAATGGTTCTCCACTTATGACAGTGGAAAGACAGGTTGTGTGCATCTTGAAAATGATTATGCATGTGACATAGTGGGAGCAGGTGACATAAAGTTTTCTTTTGCAAATGGGTCTGCATTTGTTTTGAAACATGTGAGACATGTGCCTAAGCTGACCAAGAGTCTTATTTCAGTGGGTCAGCTAGATGATGCTAGTTTTCACACCACTTTTGGCTTTCGGAGTTGGAAAATTCAGAAGGGCTCTATGCTTTTGGCCAGGGGTGCCAAGTGTGGGACTTTGTATCCCTTACATGTATCAGGGGTATTTGATCATGTTGTTGCAATAACCGAGCAGCCAAGCACTTCTTTGTGGCATTCCAGGTTGGGGCACATGAGCCAGAATGGAATGAAACTCTTATGCCATTTGGGTTATGTACCGCATTTGAGTTTCTCTAATTTTGAATTTTGTGAGCATTGTCTCTATGGGAAGCAGACTAAATCAGCCCATAAAAGAAGGGGAAAGAAAGAGTTTGAAATGCTTGATTTGGTGCATTCAGACGTATGTGGTCCCATATCTACACGGTCATTAGGCGGGGCTGAATACTATGTGACATTCATTGATGATGCAACTAGGAAAGTGTGGGCTTATGCTATAGCTCGGAAGAGTGACGTGTTCCAAGTATTTTAGAAATGGCTGGCCTTGGTTGAGAATCAGTCAGGTAGAACGCTTAAATGCCTACGGACCGATAATGGTGGAGAGTATCTCTCTCATGACTTTCAGCATTTCTGTGATACACAGGGGATTAAGAGGGAGCTCACATCCCCTCGTACTCCAGAGCAAAATCCAGTTGTAGAAAAGATGAACCGTACTATTCAAGAGAGGTTGCAATGCATGCTTTCCAATGCAAGTCTTTCTGGTGGTTTTTGGGCTGAGGCAATGAAGACTGCCATGCATATGATCAATAGATCACCTAGTAAGAGTTTGGATGGTGGTATTCTTGAAGAGGCATGGAGTGGCAAGAAGCCCTCTTACTCTCATTTGCATATATTTGGGTGTGAAGCATATGCACATGTGCCAAAAGAGCTTCGAAAGAAGCTAGATCCTAAGTCTAGGAAATGCATCTTTCTGGGTTATGTTGAAAGTAGAGAGATGGGCTATCGTCTCTGGGATCCAGAAGCAAAGAAGATCATATGCAGCCATGATGTGGTCTTCAATGAGAAGAAGATGCATAAGGCACCCATGAGGGATGTGGAAATGAGGAGAATCACTTTCCAGGATGTGAATCCACCTGCATATGTTGATCGACAGCAAGCTGTCCATGCACCAAATGTGCAAGAAATGGTACCACCAAGTACTCCCATAGGTATACAATCAAGGGTACATGATGGATCATCTATTGGTGGAAATGATGAGCCAAATGTGGCTGATATGAAGGTGGGATAGCAAGTTGAAATGCCCTTGAGAAGATCTTCTAGAGTGTCTAGACCGCCCGATAAGTTTATTCCAGGGGTAGACTATGTGATGCTTACTAATTGCGGGGAGTCTTCTTACTACAAAGAGGCTATGATGCGTGAGGATCAACGCCAGTGGGAGTATGCTATGCAATCAGAGATGAGTTCACTTATGAAGAATAAGACTTGGGACTTGGTTTCTTTGCCACATGGAAAGAAAGCATTGCCATGTAAATGGGTCTACAAAATGAAGGTCACAAGTGATGATGTGCCTAGGTACAAGGCCCGTTTGGTCACTAAAGGATTCAAGCAAGAGAAGGGTGTGGACTTTGATGAGATATTCTCTCCGGTTGTGAAGATGACCACACTTAGATTCATGCTTGGACTAGTTGCAGCAGAGGATATGGAGCTTATGTAGATGGATGTCAAGACAGCTTTCTTGCATGGGGATTTGCATGAGGAAATTTACATGGTGCAGCCGGAAGGCTTTGAAGAAAAGGGCAAAGAGCATTTAGTTTGCAAGATGAAAAAGAAACTCTATGGTCTTAAGCAAGCACCTAGAGAATGGTATAAGAAGTTTGATGCTTTCATTCGGTCCCAAGGTTTTAGAAGGAGTGAAATTGATCACTGCCTCTACACTAAAAGGGCCAAGGATAATAGCCTGATAATCTTGGCACTATATGTGGATGATATGCTATTGGCTAGCAAGAATACTTATGAGCTAGATGCATTAAAGGACATGTTGTATGAGCCCTTTGATATGAAGGATTTGGGACTTGCAGGTCATATTCTTGGTATGCGCATCACGCATGATCGGAGTAGGAAACTCCTTTGGATTTCACAGAAGGAGTATGTTACAAAAGTATTACTGCATTTCAATATGGAGGGGGGGAAGGTAGTGAGTACTCCATTGCCTCCATATGTGAAACTGAGTCATACAGATAGTCCCGAATCAGATGAGGAAAGGGCCATGATGGTCAAGGTTCCTTATGCATCAGCAGTTGGGAGTCTTATGTATGCTATGATAGCTACTAGACCAGACATTGCATTTGCAGTGGGAGTTGTTAGTCGGTATATGGCTAATCGAGGAAAGAGGCATTAGGAGGCAGTTAAGTGCATCATGAGGTACATGAAGGGTACCAAGGAGATGTGCATCTGCTTTGGTAAAGGAGACATGCGTGTACTTGGGTACACAAATTCAGACTATGCAGGGCATGTGGATAGTAGGAGATCCACTTCTAGTTATGTGTTCACCTTTGCAGGTGGTGTAGTGTCGTGGATGTCTCGCGCAGAGAAGTGCGTTGCTTTGTCTACCACAGAGGCTGAGTATGTTGCAATTACAGAGGGTTGCAAGGAGGCTATATGGCTTGATCGGCTAGTGGGAGATTTGGGGATTCATACAGGTGTACCGACATTGCATAGTGATTCCATGAGTGCTATTCAGCTAGCACGGAATCTGGCCTATCATGCAAAGACCAAACACATTGAGGTCAGGTACCATTTCATCAGGGAGGTACTTGAGGACAAGCGCATAGAGCTTGTCAAGGTTCATACAGATGATAACCCTGCAGATATGCTGACGAAGAGTCTACCTAGTCAGCGGTTTGAGTATTGTCGTGTATTGATGGGCATTGGATAGTATGCTCATTGGTTGTTCTCCCTTAAAGGCACATTGTCCTTTAAGTGGGAGGTTGTGGGGGTTAAAGGTCACTGTGCCTTTACCCTGGTTATGTACAATACTCAAACACATATATAAATGAATGAAAAAGAAGATTAGGGTGGTTCTGCACCCACCAAAACTTGTGTGGCTCTCTGTTTCTCTCTCTCCCTCTTCCGTTCTTGCTTCTGTTGAGAGCACTCTCATAAATAGGCATCGCTCCCTCTCTCTTTTACTCTCCCTCTCTCTCTCTTTCACTCTCCCTCTCTCTCTTTCCCTCTCTCTCTTTTCCTCTGCCTCTCTCTCTTTTCCTCTCTCTCTCTCTCTCTCTCTCTCTCTCTCTCTCTCTCTCTCTTTGTCTCTCACTTTGCCTCCCCCCCCTCTCTCTCTCTCTTTCTCTCTCTCTTTCCCTCCCTCTATTTCCCTCCCTCCCTCCCTCTCTCTCTCTCTCTCTCTCTCTCTCTCTCTCTCTCTCTCCATTTTTCTCTCTCTAATAGCCAATAGGTAGCCAAGGTGAGCTGAATCCGATTAGCTAAGGTGGGTCATCACTTGGCCCAACTGGCTGACACCAAAGACTAAAGAAAAACTCACCCCAAGAGGAAACACTAGAGAAAGAGATTGGTATGTGTAATGTGGTAGTGGTGGGAGCGGGGTCTTTTTATAAGATTTTATAGCTCAATCGTGCGATACTTGCCCCGACCGCATGGTGTGTCAATGGTCATGATTGCATATCACTTCAAATCGGATGAGCCGATATGACAATCATCACACAATATGGGTGAATCACCAAGTGGTGTCTCCTGGCACCCTAAAAAACACTGTGTGGTATTGGTGCGGGACCATGCAAGGTCCCTCATACCACTTGGTATGGTTAAATACCGCACTGTGTTTGTATGAATATACCGCACGATATGAGGAGAAACCGTGTGGTATGCTCTGAGATCGACAGTCGATGTAAAGAAACATGTTTTTTGGTGTTTAGGGCATTAGGCTTTGTTTTTAAAACAAAAAGTACATATTTTAATTTAAAAAATATACTTTTTAAATCCCTGTTGAGGGCACTTCATGGGTAAACATCAAGATACTTAGTCTTCCAAGTGGCCATTGATATTTTAGTAGAGCAACAAATTGACCCCATTCTTGAAAGTGTGCAACGCAAGATTTTGTATTGGATCTCAGCCAAAATCTCACTTGCAAGTAGGACGGCAAGGGTTGCTTAACATATGGTGATTCTACCTTAGGCAGAGGGAGGACTTGACACTATTGATCTCAAGATGTAGAGCAAGGTGCTTTTATGTAAGTAGTGGTTGTACATGGCCTTACCCTAGGCTTTGGACCTAGGAAGATCTTATGTCATCAAGGGCTTCATAGGAACACTCCCTGCATAGGATTTCAATGGTAGTACTGTTATAGATGGATATTTTTAGAGCTCCTCTCATAAGGAAGGGCTTTCCGTAATGAGGATCCTTCAAGCGTATGGCAATGTTTGTCCAAATGGATCAAGACAACCTAGTAGTGCTATGAGGAGTTTGAGTGACAACCCCTCATTTGGCATCCAAAGGTTCATGATCAAGAGGGTCTCATGTTGGGATAGAGGATGTATATGGGATCGGTGCAGTGGGATAGTGGCCCTGTGAGCTCTTTTGGGTCATGGAGCCACCTTCTCATAGATGTAAAGGCATGAGTTTGAGCACTATCACATTTGAGGGGGGTATGCACTCAAATGATGGAGACTGATGCTCTGATCCTAGAGTCTTGTTGGGAGGGGCTTCACAGATCCTTGGGCTCCTCATACTAGTATGGGTAGGTTTTTTGGATGGGGTGGTCCCTCAGGATCTAGGTTTTGGAGAGGTCTCTTGGCTCCTATGATTCTAAACTGTCTTGATTGGGCTTGGAGGTCTTCTTCGACCTGAAATTATAGAAAACCCAATGCTGATGAGGAGACTTGCTTGAGTGGCAAATGATTAGAGTTAGAGGGAACTTGGGCAAGGACTAGACCATGGACCTAGTTCCAGTCTCGACATGGCAAGAACCCACTGGTAGGAGGGGGTGAGATGGCATCTTTGGTTGTGTGAGGGCTGGCCTATTTAGGAGATACAGTGGAATGCGAGTGAGTGGTTGTGGCTTGTATGAGTATAGCACTTAGATGGGGTGGAGGAGGTGCTCTTGTGTTGGGAACTTGGACTCCCTTGAGAGACCTTCATTGGGTCAATGTAAAAGCATAGGATGTGATACCTCCTTTCCCAACCACACTCTTTGCCAATACTAGAGGATAGTGTATGGGAGACGGCATCCAGCATCATTGCTAGAAACATCTAGATTTCCCATTACTATAG
This sequence comes from Dipteris shenzhenensis, assembly GCF_047967505.1. Lineage (NCBI taxonomy): Eukaryota > Viridiplantae > Streptophyta > Polypodiopsida > Gleicheniales > Dipteridaceae > Dipteris > Dipteris shenzhenensis. Next base: position 13,635,924 of record NC_141617.1, on the reverse strand, counting down.
CTTTATGATGGGATGCCATCAAGTTCCCTTGACAACCATTGTAGCTACCATCTAGTAGGACATCATCTAATCCTACACACTAGGCTGGGAGTGCAAGACATGAGGGTCTTGAGCAACCGAGGAGAAATGAGTGATAGTTGGATGCATTTCTACAAGGTTAGGTTTGTGGATGCCTTTTATGTATTCATGGAGCAAGGCATTCATCCTCCACCCTGGTTGCTAGTGTTTGTTCATAGAGATTCCCTAGGTAGTGATCGCTAGTTCTTTGGAAATACGTTGGTTGGGTAGCCAATTTTTCTTTCTAGCATTTCTTCCTCTAGAGTCATTGGGTTGCACAACCACTATGAGGACTTAAATGATCCACGTGCATTTGCACATGCATGTGTAGCTTGTTTTTAGTGTTGATAAGGACTTAAGGGGTCGTGTCATCTTGAATGAAGCTCCTCTAAGCTCCCCACATCATGGCTTTTTAAATAAAAAAGTTGGTTCTGTTAGCCATAGGTGAGCATATGGCTGAAACTTAGAATTGAAGGAGTTGATGAGAATTTTTCTTAATAATTCTTATCACGCTAAATAGATGTTCAAATCCAACATTAACACCAATTACAAAATTGAGCAATGGTTTACAACATCTAATGAATCTAGACTACTGATCATGGGCCAGAATAAAGAAAAGGGGGGGCCTCTCTAACATTCTAAGAATTTTAAATCTAGACCCTTACTCTTTGATGCCCTATCTCGAGAAGTATACCAATTATCCTATCCTTGGAGATGAATAAAAGATGCTATTTGCCCATATAGCTATATTTTGATCCTTGTCGAGCATGTATACATCTTAACACGCAGGTGTGATACCTCAATTTGTGAGCAATACATGGCATGAAGGGAGAAAGATTATGTAATCACCTTATACTATGTTCATAAGTGCACATTACTCATAGATTAACTCTATTATGTAGGGACTAGGTAACTATTTATGAATTATGAGTCAATGGACTATTCTGCCTCTCTTACCCATCACAGGGAGTTAGTTGATCTAGTCAGAAATGATGAGGTTTTAGAGGAGTTATTGGTTGGAGAATATTTGCTATAGGCATGGAAGAGAGGACTATGTTTATGGAGTATTGGCAAATGAGAGCTAACTTCAACCATTTTGATGATATTAACAAGGTTTTTCTCGCTTCACAAAAGTGGAGGGGATAGGAGCATTTTCTCTTAAGTGGGAACATGGAGGAAACAACTGGGATACGAAAGAGAGATGTGAGGTGGGGCTAATGTGAGCATGGATAATTTGAGAACAAGATAAAACTCTGGTAGGGAGCAGGGCAAGGAGAAGTGTTCATAGAAAACCAAGGGGGGCAAGGAGCATTGTTCATAGAAAACCAAGGTTCAACATGAGGTGAATGGAAAAATTTGGAAATTAACCAAAATAGGAGGTTTTCAAAGCTATAAAATTTGAGGGATATTTTTGCTTAAAACCTACAAAAAATTGATAAACGCCTTTAAAATTTCCAACTTGATAAGAAAATTATTTTGTGGGAACAATGGTGATGAGAGGGTAGCCAACAAGACTCAAATGTCAAGGCAGTTTAGTTATATTTTTGCTTAAACCCTACAAAATTTCAATAAACCCTTGGGCCTTTACAAATTAGAAGTTGTCTATAAGCAAAATGTTTACAAAATGTTTTCTATGAGGAGAGGTGAGGAGACTACAGCGGGCAAGGACTCTCGGGGGGGTCACTCATCATATGTAACCCTATCACGTGAGTTCAATAGAAGGATATTTTTTATTTCTAAAATTTACAGAAATAAATATACATAAGGGACTATTTAAAATAGTTTTGGAAAAAATTTACAGATTTGTATAGAAAAGGGATATATTTTATTAATGAAAAAATTTACAGATAAGGGATTTTAAATATAGGCCTTGAACGCACGTGATATAGAGGGTTTATACATAGTGACCCCCCTGAGCAAGGACTCCAAAGTTGACACCATGAGAGAGAGATTCAAGGCATTTTACTTATAATTTTGCTTAAAACATGCAAAAACCTTGAGAATTTACAACTTGAAGTCTATTGTATGTGATAAGAATAATGTTTTCGGTGAAGAGTGAGTGATCAGGAGACGGCAAAGCCGGCAAGGACTCGAAGTTGACATCATGAGAGTCAAAAGATTCCATGGTTTGCTTTGTTTGGGCGTTAATTTCTGCGCATGCACGTAGCGACGTGTTAAGTCAGCTTCCCATCACTGGATTTTTCGTTGTTTTGATCACCCAGATCATCAGTCGTTCTTTTCGATTCGCTTGCCAGATCTATGCACGAGGTTTGAATTGCTGCTGCAGGCACGACGATCCAGCTTCTCTTCATGTTGCTATCCCTGTTCCTTTTTACCTTTGGATTCTATCATTAAAATTTTGCCTCGCAACTTCACGATAATTAAGAACTCCGGTTCTTATTATTACTACCCTCTCTTCACGTTGCGACAGTACTACAGTGCCAGCGCCCGCTGCTTCGATGAGGTCGCTGCCTCTCTGAACTTCCAGCTCTGCTTCATGAACTCCACGCCCAATGCTCAGTACATGACCTTCTCCATCTTGACATAAGACGGACAGTATGCTAATCGAGCGGCCGCCAGGGTATGCGACAAATATCTTCATACTTAAGACTTTCCTGTTGGCCACTCGCCTATCCTTCTGCTTGTCAGGTTGGTTTCTATATCCGTTCGGTTTCTATGACCTCGTATACCCGTTCAGATTCTATGACCTTGTATATCCGTTTCGTTGGTCTAGGAACCAAAGCACACGATTCCATTGTCTTCCATTTCTATTTCCATTGTGGATCGCCAATTTCGCCTCTTCAAAGGATCGTGGCTCCTTGGTCATATTGATGTGATCCATGACCATAGTTTACTATTGTTGAGTTTTGAAGTCCCCTTGGCTTTCTCATGTCCTCAGAACTAGTCTTCACGATGCCAGCATTCCCAAAGTACTCCAATTCCTTTACAAACCATAATGTATTTAGGATTGAGTATTTGGCATGGTCGATCAATCATGCCATGGCCTTGAAGCATAGTGAAGCATCTTTGTCACCTTGGACTAGCAGTACTTTATGTAGATGCTATCCTCAGTACTCTATGTAGATGCTGTCCTCGTCCATCCCTATAGCAATCACCACATCAATGATCTTAAACTCGATTGAGTATCTAGAATGGTCAAATCACTCATGCTAGAGTCTTGAAGCATCTTTCTCATCGTAGACCAACATTACTACAATCACATATCGGCCTTCCTCCTCTACCCTCTAGCAATACCACCACATCTATAGTCTTACACCAGATTATATTAGATCACAATAATATCTTCATAAAAAGAGATCATCCTACTTCTTCCAAGCTGGCTATTGGAGAGCAAATTCTTGTGCATAAATTTGGGAGATAAACTACATTCATGAATACCTTTTACGGTGGTTGAGAATGGCACACTATCAATTCATAGGAGAGCTTTGATTTCACCCACAATGACATTGGATGGAACCCACTTTGATAAGGGTGCCTTGGAACTTTGTCGTATGCTTTGATGCATCACTATCTATTTGCATACTAATCATCACTAGTTTGCATTACCATGAGTATGGAACATTGGATGCATAACCCAAGGAACAAACGTATCTTCCTTGATGACATTTGCTATTTTTTCCTTAGCTAGATCCAATTTTGAATTTTGGAAGTGTTTCATCATGAATCCCTCTTCTTACTCCAACAAGCTTTCGCAAAGTGTCCCTACTTATCACAATTGATGTACTTCTTGTCAAATTTGGACATTTTCCACCCATCATCGCCATCTAATTTGCTATTGCCAAGTTTGCCTTTGTAATTTACTTATACAAAAAAGGCCTTTTATCTGGATTTGCCAAAATTCTTCTCCGAGGATTCTTATTGCTCTTGCAATAATTAATACCAACCTTAGCAATCATGGTTGTCACAAACCCTTTGTAGCTCTAGAAGAGCATGCCCAGTGCCACTAGTCTACTAATTGGCAACGACTTTGTGTTTTAACCAATCATCGTAGGCTTTGATACCGTCACCTACGTGATGAAGTCTTACATAAAATCCCCTCATCCAATGTCACGTTTTTAAACCTGTTTTGAGGTCAAATATCTCGGCTTCATTGCTCACCTTGAAGATCTCCTTGACCACGGATAATGATGTCTACACTTGTTGGATGTGTGGAACGACAACATTGTTAGTGGTCTCAGGGATGACGGCCAGGCCTTTGCATCACACATTATACCTTCCCAAATTGCATTTGGATCCACTATAATGGTCACCACCTTGGTAGCATTTTTTATGTTTGCAATACTCAACTCTACTTTGGTTGCAATTTGGTAGACCCCTCTGACAACAAGATGACTTTGGACCATCTTCCACATTGGGAGGTTGGACTCATGGAGCTTTTCAAATTTCCCTCAAATTGGGGATGGAAACTGGCTAGCCATGTTGAGGTGGCCTTGACTTATTTCAACAAACAATATTACTTAAGTGAACATGACGTTTTTGTTAATTCACAAGGCTCCCTTTGTTCAACATTAATGTAGACTACACTAATTAAAAAAAAATAGGCTTTGATGTTATGTTAGAGAAAATCTCTTGGGTCAATTAGTGGACGCTTTAAGAGGGGCCTAGGATAAGAGAATATATTTATCCCTATGTTGATCAAGTTATCAAAAATTCAAAACTAGGAGAGCACAATAATTGCTCCTTAATTACACATAGCTCATCAAACAGATTCATACACTTTGGGCCAATGCTGGGATGTATAATTACACAAATAGGCTACACTCTGTGACTACTCAAGGGGATAGATGAAGATGTTGTTGATGGGCTTTTTTTGTGAGAATGATATCTTTTTGTAAAATAGGGAAATGCCATACAGGCCATGTAAAGGAGCACTGATGAGTAGGTGGAACTAGCACTGATAGGAACACATGTAACTAGCATGGAAAGGATAGGAGACGATAGCTAGTGAGTATCCCAACTGTGAACTGTCTCACTTTTGAGACAATACTTTGTATTGATCATGCATATCATAAATAAATATTCGCTTGTATGAGAACCCTGATTATAGGAAATGATGATATGGACTTTGCGGCCAATATGATGATTGGATGACCATCGAGAGCTTGGATAAGAACCTTGGAATGTCGACATAAATGGATACAGAATGTGTACGAGAGGAGCGCTAGAGGTGAAGGGGCAGTGAAAGGAGTGGTCACTAAGGTGTTAAAAGAAGAACCAGTGCTTTTCTTAAAAAGATATAGGTAAGGAGTACTTCGCATGTCCACAATGAAAAGCAGAGAACCATAAAGAAGGATGGAAAAGTGAGATAAAAGGTTAGGCTCTCATTGGAAGATGAAAAAGAGCCAATCAATGGTTGAGGTTTTGCATAAAACACTAAGGAGGGGATGTGAGCTACAAGTGAACTTGCAGTTGCCCATCAATATAGAGGGAGGGCAGATTGGTTACAGGTATCTTCTTTCTCATCTCAGGTTGTGGAGGGTAGCTGATCATGTTTTCATGAGCTTTTCTCATTTCATTCCGTGGGAGTCGCCCATCTTGTTTACATCATTTCTGGTTTTCCTTGAGGGTCGTTCATATAGATTGTGACTTTGCTTGATCTAGTGATCATGAGCTCATGAGAGCTTGTCAGTTGCGCCATCAAATGGAGAAGACATCCAAATTTGATTAAGAAAATTTTGGATCGTTCCAAAGGATTACTGGAGTCGGGTGTGATCACAGAGAATTCCTGACTCTAGTTCATGGAGGTTTTTGTTCACTAGAGTGGATGAAGGGTGGCTGATTCCACATAGGTTGTGGGAGGTTGTGTGGATTGCCATGTGTTGGCCAGAAGTGTTGTGGGTCAACAAGAAGGCAGCCAGGTGATTGTAGAGAGCAGGCATGAGGTAGAGGGTGTGCCATCAGTTGAAGAGGATTTGCCATGCACCATGGTGGACGAAGGTTGGCCGATTTGAACTAAAGAGTTTGTAGAGGTTCTTGATTGCTTCTCGATTGCTTCAGTCAATGGTGGGTGTGCCAAAAGTGAAGGAGTGCCGCTAATTTGAGGTAGCAATTTTTTTGGTGGTATCAAGGGATCGTGGTGATCACAGGGGTGCCGGGAGCTGGTCTTTGGCCATGTCGATGTTTTTGGCTCCTCATAGTGTAGGCCATGAACACAAGAGTGCTCATGAAGGTAAGGGAAATAGCTCATAGTTTTCATCTATTAGGAGAAAGTAGATGGTTGAATTGTATACGTGTGTAGGTTGGCTTGACAGCTATGGCCATAATAATTGCAACAGCTCTTAAGTTTGCAAGGTTCTGCTTCTTGGCCAATAGATCTGCTCACAGGCTATGGAGAGCTCTTTGCAAAGTCGCTCGAGATATACACACGTGCTGATCTTGTGAAAATGAAAGGCTTTGGGTCATGAGGAATGCCTTGGTCTGAACTAGTTTGAAGGCATTACTTGTTGCTGGCTGATGGGATAGTAAGATCCAAAGGTGGCTCCTTCAGTAGCAGTTATCCATTGTCCTCATAAGATTATTGAGTTTTGGTACGGCTAGAGGCAAAGAGAGGGTTATGGTTCCTCATGAATATATAACCGTTGGGCTAAACATACATTATTTGAGTCTTCTAGAGTAAAATTGTGAGAGAAGATTTTACTGCGAGCCTAGGTCTTCTTGATCTACTCGAGTGCTCCTGAGCTGTACAAAAGGTTGTAAGGTAGGTTGATCATTGAAAGCAAGGTCCAAGGTTCCATCCAAGCTTCTTGGCATCTAGTCGATCATCTTGGCGACAAGTTCTTTTTTATCCTGCAAGGCCCTTCTTCTTATGAGTCCATGTTTTCCTAGGAGAATATGATTGTATGTCATATGCTTTAGTGATCTTTGTATTTTCAATAGTTATCGGTATATGATGTTTTTTGGTTGTAGTGTTTTGAGTTGATCATGGGATTGTGTTTCTTCTCAATCTAGTTGAAAACATGAGTTTTGTTTTGTCTATAAAGGCATTTCAGGGTTGCTCTTCTGGTCTCATCATCGTGTGCCTCCAAATAAAGACTATAGTAGTGCTTGTGTGCTCAATCAACATTCATAGTGTATCATTGAGCCCATGTATCTATGCAGCCACTACTCTTCATGATTTTTAATATTTGAGTCTTCAACTTATAGATCTCTTACAGCTTTAACCCTCTCAAGTTTGGTGACTACTACAAGCCACTCATTTGCCTCATTATTACTTTCATTGCTTCATCCTCTAGACATGTCACTCTCCTATTGGCACACAAGTTGTGAATACTCATTAAACGAGTCCTCATATCCATCTTAAGATCGGGTGATGGTTCTAGTCCATGACTAAATCTTGATATTCCTTTCATATTATGATGATTAATCCCTAAGCTACACCTAGATATTCATCCCCAAACCCAATCTTGATTTGTTGCTAGCATGCCCATAGTACATATCTTTCAGATTCAAATTAAGACTCATACCTCTCGATCAACTCTAGGCTTCGATCCAAAACTTGGCTTCATTGAGAAGTTTGGAACTATCCTATCTTTTGCCTCATTTTTATATGAGGTTCACATGTGAGCAAGGAGAGTCTAACAAGCATGCACCAAAAAAGGCAAGGAGAAATACTTGCAAAGGATATGATCCTTAGTGACAATATATACACCATGGGATGGGGATTGCACTAATAGATGTAGATTTGAACACCTCACCTAAGAAATACACAATATTGAACATACAATATTGGGCTCTGATAGGTGGAAATTGTTGCTGATATTGCAATGAGGTACACAAAATTTTGGGCAAAGCACTAGCAATACAACAAGGATTTTGACCTTGAATGTTGGGAGCACATGGATTCAATTATGTAGAGTTAGAGGCAAGTAAAGCTCCTAGTGACAAATGCAAGGTCAAATACCATGAAGTGCTTGAAAGAATGTGAAAGAAAACCTCCAAGTGGGTGAAGACAAGTAATATGAGAATGATTATCAAGCAAAGTGTAAGAAAACCTCCGAGTGGATGAAGACAAGGCACACGATGCCATTAACTACCATATAAGTTTAAAAACAAGCATACACTAACATACTAAAGCTACATGCATGAGGCACACACTTGATAGGGGATTCTCATAGGTGAAACAATGACCTTAAACATGAAATCCAAATTACACAGCCATCATGACAGGATGTAGAAAAGATTCGGCTTTAATGGATGAAAATTGACAATAAATCAAATGGTTTTAAATCCTTGCAAAGTGGATTAGGATGGTTTTAGAATGGGACTACCCACAAATTTTCTACTTTACCTTGCACACCCTTGGTGAGGATTGGAAAGGATGGAATGATGCTATGCATCTTGTCCCACCTATCCTATCCTAGTTCTTTTCATTAATATTAGCATATGCTTGGATGGGAGAAGAGAGAAATACCATTAGGATAACATCAAGTAGGATGACACACATTTTCCCATTTCTATCGTATTTCCTCACATGTGTTCAGAGCTTACGGGGTAATATGAGGGATTTAATTCGTGCAAGCAAGTTCACATGTGCATGTGTAACTTGTTTTTAGTGTTGATAACCGCTTTTAGGATAGTGCAGATAGCTTGAATGTAAGCTGCCCACATCACATTTATTTAAAAACAAGTTGGTTCTATTGGATATCGGTGAGCATTTGCTTGAAACCTAGAATTGAAGAAGGAGCTAATAAGCGATTTTCTTTTTTGGTTTCAAAATATTTCTCTTACTAATCCTCTCATGCTAATAGACATTCAAATCAAACATTAAAAACGAATTACTCTTCCATAGAGTTACAGAAATTGAGCAGCAATGAATCTAAACAATTGGTCATGGGGCCCAAACTAAGAAAAAAAGGGGGGCTTTCTCACATTCTAAGGATTTTCAGTCCTAACCCTTTCTCTTTGATGCCCTCTGTCAAGCATGTACACCACTAATCAAGTATCCTTGTAGACTAATGATAGTCTCCATTTTCCCATGTAGCTACATGTCTATGCTTCTTCATCATGCATTCATCTTGATTGGCAGCTCATAGGTATGGTACCTTGATTGTGAGTAATAAATGACATCGAGTGCCAAAAAGTATATAATCTCCTCCTATGTTCATAAGTGTCCATCACTCATAGCTTAACTCTATAGCATAGGGAATAGCAAAACATCAATGAGTTAAGAGTAAATGGATGGTACCTCCTCTCTTACCCATCACTGGGAGTTGGTGGAACTCACAACTAATCAGGTTTTAGAGGCTTTATTGGCCAGAAAATATTGGCTATAGGCAATGAAAGAGAGGGCTATGTTTATGGAGCATTGGTAGATGAGAGTTAACTTCAACCATTTTGACAATATTAACAAGGCTTTTCTTGCTTCGTGGAAGTGGAGGGGTGAGAAGCATTTCCCCTTAAGTGGAAACATGGAGGAAAGAAATGGGATACAAAAGAGAGATGTGAGGTAAGTCCAATGGTAACTCCAAAACTACATACACACACACACACACACATACACACACACAAAGATTAGTAAATGTATCTCACACATATAAACACTTATTTCTTTACACACACACACACACACACACACATGTATACTTTCCCAACTATGAATTATTCTTTTATGTACCCCTTGTGAAATCTCCCCTTTACACTCTCTTTTTAACCACCCCACACACCAAGTCCACTAATTATCCCATACCTAGACTCTAATCCCTTCTCAACCCATGAATATTCCTAGGTATAGCGATAACAAGCTGGGGAAAACATGCGTTACCTGTCTACCCAAATGTAACTATAATGTTCTAACACCTACTTTGTTTGGATGGTGGAAGGTAAGTTGACCTCGACCTTGGAACCTGGACTGCCTAAGGATTCGACATCTTTTTTCAATATTATGTTTATTAAACTCAATATTATTAAAAATTCTTAATTTTGATTAAAATTTTTGCAAACTCTAGTTGTTACCTTTTTCAACTTAGATGTCTCAAACATTTTTTTATTATATCTTTCCCTTTTTTAACTTTTTATTTTGTGGCATTTAAGTTATAGTTTTGCTTAAACCTGTAAAATTTCAACAAAAACCTTCAAATTTTCCAACATGGTGAATTTTTTTCTTGTGAGCATTGTGAGGAGATGGTAGACTAGGCATTCTAGATATAGTTTTCCTTAAAATGTGCAAGAGGTCAATAAAAACAAAATGAATGATATTCAATCATTGATAAGGCCTGCCCAAGATAAAAAAAGTAAACAAAAAGGAATCCACTGAAAATGGTGTGGAGGAAGACTTGAGGGGAGAGAGAGAGAGAGAGAGGATGTGGGAGAAAAGGTGGAGATCCTATGTAAGAAGACTTGAGGAGATAAAGAAGGGAAGAGAGAGAGGTGAGAGAAAGTCAACTACTTTAAAGTGTGTATTGAAGTCGAATGAAGAAGAGCCAATAGGAAAAATGCACTTCCAAAAAATTCAAGAAAAGCCAAGGGATCTATAAGAAACATGTTTTTCCGCAAGGACTCGAAGTTGACATCATACGAGAGTCAAAGGGTCGTTAATTTCTGAGCATGCACGTAATATCTTGCCTACGTACGTAATCCAGGCATGACGCTCTCTTAATTCAGCTTCCCATCATTGCGTTTTCGTTGTTCAATTCTATCGTCATTACATAATCCATGTATGATGCTCTCTTAATTCAGCTTCCCATCACTCGATTTCGTTGTTTTGATGGCCAGATCGTCAAGTCTTTCGTTAGATCAATGCAGGTGATCGGAATTGCTGCTCCGCATCACCTCTATCTCCTCTTACACCATGTTGATCCAGCGTCTCTTCACGTTGGTATCCCAGTTTCTTTTTGCTGAAGCTAAACCTTTGGATTCTATCGCTAAAATCTTGCCTCGCAACCTCATGCTCATCAACAACTCCGGTCCTGATAATTACTACGCTCTCTTCACGTTGCAAGAGGACAGTGCCAGCGCCCGCTGCTTCGATGACGTCGCTGCCTCTCTGAACTTCCAGCTCTGCTTCATGAACTCCACGCCTAATGCTTACACCTTCTCCATCTTGACATGCGACGCAGTCTTTGGGTTTTCTAATCGAGCGGCCGCCAGGGTGGTCTGGAGTGCTAATCGGGACAAGCTCGTAGGAGAGAACGCGATTTTAAGGCTTGAGGAAAGTGGAGATCTCACCCTTCGCGAGTCCGACCAAAGCTTGATTTGGAATACGAACACAAGCAACAAGGGCGTAGCAGGGATATTTCTCGACGACTCTGGGAAGCTTGCCCTCTTTACCAAGGAGAATGACACAATCTGGCAAAGTTGGGATTACCCCACCGATACAGTGCTTTAATTTCAGCCTCTCTATCCCGGTATGCAACTTATCAGTAGGGTGTCGGATCGTGATGGCTCCCAGGGATCCTATAGCTTCGCCATGGAATTGGGAGGGCTTGCCTTATATGATATAAGTCGTCCAAGCGATCCAATGCCCTATTGGATTTATGGGTGTAACGGCAGAAACGACTCATTCTCGGTGCGACATACTTGCATGGAACAGTTCTATTTTGTCTATGAAGGTGGATATATTAATTTGTTGGAAGACTTCTCCGGTCCTCTTTCCAAAGACAGCGTAGCACCAGAGCTTTGCAATTCTCGAAATATTTCTCGCAGTACTTCTGTCTGCCCAAATTCCGACTTTTTGCATTTTGATGACTACGTAACGAGCTTTAACATCAGTTTCATGAGGATAGAGAAGGATGGGTTTCTCAGGGATACTCATATGACCAGGGACAATGGTTGAAACTCTTCGACCTTTTAGGAAGCGATCCGTGGCTTCTTCCGAACGCATGCGGTTCATACGGTATTTGTGCAGCTGGTGGCTCTTGTAAGTGCACAGAGTTGGGAGGCAATGTGACAATATCAGAGGATCCAATGAGCGCAAACCAGCAACAAGACCTTGCGCGCCGCTGTTCTGCACCCGGACAACTTTCTTGTGAAGGGAAGACAGACGGTTCGGAGCTCCACCATCACTTTCTGAACCTTAGCGGGATCGATTACTTTCCAAACGCGTATTCCGTGGCGCAAGCTTCCACGATTTTGGAGGACTGTCTTCAGAGGTGCTTAAATAACTGTTCGTGTGTTGCTGTATTTCATCATAGCGGGTTGTGTTTCCCCTACACGAGTCAGCTGAGCACACTTCGTGCTGTGCAGAACACATCCTTTTTGCTGTTTCTGAAGGTAGAAGACAGTCCTGTTGGGGCTGGTTCGGCGCATCGCTGGAAAAAATACGTAGGTATAGGCGCGCTAGGGCTAGGTGCCTCGTTCGTCTTTACTTGTATAGGAATCTTCGTCTCTATCAGGAAACATGAAGAGGACAGCGATGACACGTGGGTTCTGGAGAAACTACAGGCATTGCCGAGCAGGTATTCATACAAGCACCTCCGCAAAATCACCCTGGACTTCAGCAAGCTGCGCGGTTCAGGAGCCTTTGGGAAGGTATATGACGGAGTCCTTCGTAATGGACGTCGCGTGGCTGTGAAGAAGCTAGAAACCGGTGGCCAGGGGCAAGGCAAGAGAGAATTTCGTGTAGAAGTGGAGACTTTAGGCGGCATTCACCATGTCAATCTGGTACATTTGCGTGGATTTTGCGCCGAAGGGTCGACGAGGCTGCTGGTCTTTGATTTCATGGCGAGCGGCTCATTCGAAAGATGGCTTTTTCAAGATCTGCAAGATGATCAACCGCCGCTAAGCTGGCCCTTACGATTCCAGATCGCCCTCGGCACAGCTCGAGATCTCGCATACTTGCACCAAGGTTGCTCAGAGAGGATAATTCATCTCGACGTGAAGCCTCAAAACATCTTGCTAGACGAGAAATTCAATCCCAGAGTGGCCGATTTTGGGTTCTCCAGGTTGGTAAACCGAGACGAGAGCGCTGTGATGACAACGATGAGGGGCACGCCAGGCTATTTGGCCCCGGAATGGCTATGGGAAGCAGCCGTAACAGAGAAGACATGTGTACAGTTTTGGGTTGGTACTTCTGGAGATCATAAGCGGAAGGAGGAACTACGATCAAACGATGAGCTCGAAGGAAGATTGTTTCTTCCCAGCGATTGCACTAAGGAAAGTTCAAGCTGGGAAGCTGTCGGAAATCCCTGATGCAAAGTTGGGAGAGACGGTGGATGAAGTCGCAGCTGAGAGGATGATCAAGACGGCGTTCTTGTGCATACAGACCGATCGCCTTCCATGGGGAAAGTGATCCACATGCTAAAAGGAACCATCGATGTAGCCAGTTTGTCAGCATCAGAGTTGATCAGAGGCATTCACTTTGCTCTTGGTTGGATCTCTTCACCTCATCCATCTCCAGGCATGGACCTCTCTCGACCGGTATAGGTTGCATGCTTCACCACCACCATTTGGTCAATGAGGTCACCATTGATGACTTGGCATGTTGAGGTGACATTTTGACATGTTAAGAAGGCCACCAATTTATGATGTGGCAACACTGCATGCTTGATGATGTATCCTTTGCATGACCTAGAAGGACCTTCTACATGGATAAGTTTCCCCACGCTTAGCTTGGCTGTAGGATTGGTATTCCCCTAAAGGTGGCTTTCCAAAGCCTATATAATCTTGGTATTTAGTTATAGTGGCCTTTTTTCATCCTATAGAGTGTTTCTCAAACACAAAGGAAAAAATTGAATTGGATAATATGTTTGGAGTTGTTTCCAAATTACTATATTAGTTTTTGATTTACCTAAGAAACCCTCAAACACAACACGACAAAGCACCTACAGACGCGCACACAGACGCGTTTCTATAACTTAAAAAAAAACTTATGGGTGCGTCTATTTGCGCGTCTATTGGCATGTCTACAGACCCGCATCTAAAGGCGTATCTATATAACAAACAGATGCACCTATAGACGTGCAAATAGACGCTCTACTAGAACAGAGAGATGCGTTTATAGACGCGTCTATAGACATGCAAATAGACGCCCTCTTGAATAGAGAGATGTGTACATAGACGCGTTTATAGACACTTTGATAGACACTCTATAGAATATTTTTTGTTAATAAAAGCAAAATTTTGTGTGCTTGAATAGAATGCTGTGTATGTTGTGTATGCTATGTAGTTACAAGAATCCCATTTTCACATTGTGCAATTTAATTCTTACAGCCAACCGCATTTTAATTAGCACTCTTGCAAGCATGTCTATAGCCGACGATTACAATTCCGAATAAAACATTACAACTCCAAAATGTTTAGTTCACAAGGCATTAATTGATAGAATGTTGCACAAGAAAATTAAAAGCCAAAAAAATAAAAAGAGTGTATATTAATTCATAGCTCAAAAAGTGCTTATATGTACATATAGCACGAAGCCAAGCTACGTCCTATGGCTTCAAGTACAAGAAATAAGAGGAGTGTATATACAAGAGAGGCACGAAGCCAAGCTAGTGGCTTTAAGTACAAAAAAGAGTAGCTAGCACTACTTCTACGACTAATCTAAGTTCTCCACATCCTCGCTCCCTTCTTCGCCCCCTTCTGTGCTTCCTTCTTTCTCATCTTCTTCTGTAGGTCCCTGTAAACGAGGGACAAGATGTATCAATGTATAAAAAATCAAAACTTTATTTACAATATTGACATTATTTAATTACTTTCAAATACCTGGGGGGGCGATCCAGTAGCTCGGATATACTGCTCCTCAGTAATCAACCTGTCATCATAGAAGTGCCTCCATGTATGTCCTCTGCGATGGTGGCGGTGGTAGGCTGTCTCGACAGGAGTAGGGTACCCGCCCATGATATCAAGCTGTAAGATGACACAATTTGCGGAGGGGTTAGTCGAAAGAAACAACCTCCTAATAAACTACATAAACAATATAATTTGAGATCGATACTTACAAATTGGGCCTCCCATGATTCAACACCCCCTGTTCCAAAATGCACGCTTCCATATTGCTCCATTTGGATCCTTCGTGCCTCCACGTGCTGTAGACTGGGGTCCACCTTCGCTACCTTCGTTGCTTTCTTCCACTCACGCTTGTGAGTGGTGTGGGGCGGGCCCCTTGGTGGTTGACCTCTCTCAAGCCTGGCAATCTCCGCTAGTGCCTGCCTCTTAAGCAAAGATCTTTTATTGCTAACTATCGTAACAATCTTTGACTTGGCCCATTTATCTGTGAACTGAACATTGAGGGGATTGGGATACCTAGAGCGAACAGCAGCGAGGGTCTCATCAGCCAACCTTTTTGATTGGTCTTTGTAGTGAATAAAGCAATCTCTATAGTTGTTAGCAATTACAGAGCACATGAAGGCCATGATGTCCTTCCCCCGTGCATCCATCAAGATGCCTCCTACCGCTGAGTACCACAGGATTGCAAGATTGCAAAGGTAGGAGCCCATGCACTTAGAGGGCGGATAGCCCAAGTCAAGAACCTAAATAAGAAAATGCGCTAACTATGCTTCTTGGTGGAGTGCACTGCACACTCCTTCGCATTGACCCTATGACCTCGACCTCCTAGCTGGAAGGATGCTGATCAATTTCTGGAAGTGCATTATGTAGATCGACACATGCCATTTTCTACACTCCCATATTCACCCTCTCTCTAGCCACAAGAATTCAAATGCCCGACATCACTTCAAGAAAGACATGATCTCAATTTGCCACCCGGAGCGGTCAGTCGTCGTCGGGAGCAGCTTTTGCATGAGCAATGTACTATTCCAACTCAGGTGGACCCAACATAGAGAAATTGGATGCAATGGTTGGTGGATGTGGAAGATATGTGCATTAGGAAGTGATGCCAACAATGATGCAATCAATGAGGAGGTGCACAGGGTTTCCATGGTGTAGAACTGAGCAATACCTATGGTGTTTCTTTGAATCGGTGACATATGCATCATTGAGAGAAGAAGAAGAAGCCCAAAAGGTTGGGGCTAAAGCAAAGACAGTACAACCACCGCTTTGTTGGCCACGGTGGGGAATCAAGATTAGAGAGTGCCGATCGTGATGCAATCATTAAAAAAAATGTACTTTCTTATTTGCTTCTTGATAAAATGAATGTACTTTCTTATTTGGGGATGGATCAAGTTGTGGTCTATGGATAAAGTGGATATCTACTTGCATAGGTTCTTTGCCGTGGCATAGCCTAGAATGATTGTAATGCACTTTGCATCACACTAATCTGACTTCTATTGGGCCCAGTTGTCAGTGTGGATTTGCACAGTCCATCGTGAGTGCCATGTGTTAAGGCATTAATACCCTACAGGGTTAGCACAGATTCCAAGGGGCACAAGTGGCCACAACCCTTCATTAGCGGTTGCAATTGCACACATTGTATATCCACGAGACCAAGTGTCTCTCATTCATGTATTCCAATGAGACATGGTCTTTATTATTTATCTCGCATACTGTGTGTCGGGTGTGTGTGAGTATGCACGTTCATCTTCTTTCCATAGCGCCTGTAGCATACGACGTTACAATGTATTCTTTCAATTTTATGTGGATGAGCTTTTAAGTATTGGCATCCTTACACTTACTTTTGAATGAATATTTTTATTCTTTCAATGGTATGTGTGAATGAATTTTTATAATTTGCACTCTTACATTTGATAAAGGTTACATTTTGAACAAATATGGAGAGAGGAGATGAGAAGAGTGGAGATGAGGAGAGAGGGCATAGCTAGAGAGCACACCACAAATGACTAACTATACACTAGAGTTAGTTGAAAATGATGAATATATACAAACCCCTTTAGTATTAGGGTTAGGGTTTTCAACCCTTGTACCCTTTAGCACTCTCTATGTGTTAGTGTTATGCACATATGATCACATGATGTTGAAAACCTTCCCTCAAGATCAACATCATGAAGTAGGACTTACCTCAAGATGATGATTATTAGGAATCAAAGAAAAACTGAACATTACATTCCATCACACCCCTGTAATGGGAATATCCTTCCTTTGTGTCAAACTAAGAGCTTCTCACTGTTTCTCAAAAAGCTCTTTGCAAAGCGGTTTGGTAAAGATGTATACAACATTCTCTTCGTTGTCACAATGTTGCAATGTGATGTCACCAAGGAACACTCTTTCTATAATGAGGTTCTCTTTGACATCAATGTGCTTTGTCCTAGAGTGATATACTAGATTCTTGGCTAATGCTTGAGATGATTGATTATCATGGTATATTGTTGTTGGCTTTGACTCATCAAAGTAATTTGTTTCTGTTGAAGACAAAGAAACATTTGGTTGGTTGTTTGATGCCCACGATATAGCACCTTGACTAAGGAAAAATGCATATCCTTGTGTGGATCTCCAAGTCTCATAGCAACCTTGGATGAGTTTCTCTATATTCTATTCCAAAGTGTCTTGTACCTCTAATGTATCTTAAGACTCCATTGGCCGCATTTCAATGAGTCTATTTCAGATTTTCCATAAATTTTGCAAGTGGACTTATTGCATAACAAATATCTGGCCTTGTCATAGTTAGATATATAGGAGATTCGATGAGCTTCCGATAGTACTTATCATTGACTTTAAGCTTTTCTTGATCTTTGGTAAGTTCCAAACTCTGCTCCATGGAAGTGGTGGAAATCTTGCAATCTTCCATATGAAACTTCTTTCCATCCTACTAAGTGATGCTAGTGATACCAAAATCTTATGGAATCCATCTTTGCTGTCTATTGGAGCATAAGTCTCATCATGATCTTGACCGTATTGCTTTGCAAAACGTTTTACGACTAGGCTAGCTTTGTACCTTTCAATGCTTCCATGTAGATTATAATTTAATTTGTAAACCATTTGTTTGCAATGGCCTTCTTTCTTGGTGGAAGGTCACATAAATCCCAAGTGTTGTTTTTTTATAAAGCTTCCATTTTTTCATTCATAGCAGTTTGCCATTCTAGCTTAACTTCATCTTCAAAGACATTGGCTCTTTTGTGGCCATGATGGTAGTCATAAGAGCATAATGGGTGGTTTCAATCTAAATTGCTTTGCCTTTTTGAGCATATGTCAACCCGGGGGATTCACTTGGGGGAACTTATGATATCACGTGAGTGTACAATAGGGGGGTTTTTTGAAATGAGGAATAAGCTTATACATTAGGGGTGGGGGCCCTTTTTATTTTTTCCCAATATTGAATTTAAGTTAGGGGGCCCATGCCATATTTAAGAGGAGGGGACATAGTATAGGCTACCTTGGGTAACTAGTCCGAACAAGTTTGGTTTTGTGTATGGTTTTAAATAGTGACAAGGAAACTAATCTAAATTTTCTTATTGTGTAATCTAAATTCTTGAGAAAGAACGTAGATTTAAGGAAAGGGGGGGACAAAATAGAATTTTGGTGGTATATTATAAGCTTAAATAGGGGCGTTTTATCATCCTACATGGATCTTAAATAGGGGGTTTTCTTGAAGTTCATGCACGCAGGTGACGTCTCCCTTTAATGAAGAGTGAATCCCCCGGGTATGTCAACCTTGCTGGTGGTCTTCTTTCTCTAGTAGACCGTTTGAGTTGTTGCTCTTCTAGAGGGTTCTTTGGCAATTCTTGCTCTTCTTCATAAATCTTTTTTGTAGGTGATTGAGTAATTGATATGACCATTGACAAAATATGAAGAGTGGAGAGGAGAAGAGTGGAGATGAGGAGAGAGGGCACAGCTAGAGAGCACATCGGGACTAACTGTACACTAGAATTAGTTGAAAAAATAGAATATATACAAACCCTTTTAGGGTTAGGGTTAGGGGATCTAACCCTTTCCTTTATAGCACTCTATAAGGTTAGTGCTATGCACATATGATCACGTGATGGTGCTATGCACACATGATCACATGATGTTGAGCGTGAACTCTCAACACCTTCCCTCAAGATCAACATCATGAAGTAGGCCTTCCCTCAAGATGATGATTCTGGGGAATCGAAGAAGGACTGAGCATTACATTCCATCACACCCCTTTAATGGGAATGTCCTTCCTCTGTATCAAACCAAGAGCTAGTCGGTGTTTCTTGAATAGCTCTTTACCGAGTGGTTTGGTAAAGATGTCTGCAACATTTTCTTTGCTATCACAATGCTGCAGTGTGATGTCACCAAGTAACACTCTTTCTCTGATGAAGTGCTCTCTGACATCAATGTGCTTTGTCCTGGAGTGATATACTGGATTTTTGGCCAATGCTTGAGCCGATTGATTATCACAGTATATTGTTGTTGGCTTTGACTCATCAAAGTAATCTGTTTCTGACAATAGTCTTCTGAGCCATATAGCCTCACATGCACCTGTAGTGAGTGCTCTATATTCTGCTTCAGTCGAAGACAAAGAAACAGTTGGCTGTTTGTTTGACAACCATGATATAGCACCTTGACCAAGGAAAAATGCATATCCCTGTGTCGATCTCCTGGTCTCATGATCTCCAGCATAGTCACTATCACAGTATCCATGCAACCGTGGATGACTTCCTCTGTATTCTATCCCAAACTGTCTTGTACCTCTGATGTATCTCAAGACTCTTTTGGCTGCATTCCAGTGAGACTGTTTTGGATTTGCCATAAATTGTGCTAGTGAGCTTACTGCATAACAAATATCTGGCCGTGTGATTGTCAGATATATAAGAGATCCAATGAGTTGCCTGTAGTATCTGTCATTGACTGTAGGCTTTTCTGAATCTTTAGTAAGTTTCAAACTCTATTCCATGGGAGTGGCTGCAATCTTGCAATCGGCCATATGAAACTTCTTCAGAAGACTGTCAACATACTTGAGCTGACTCATGAATGTGCTATCTGAATCTCTCCAGAACTCAATTCCAAGACAATAGTGCATAAGTCCAAGATCTTTCATGTCGAACTCCGCAGATAAGTCTTGTTTTAATTTTCTGATGAAGCTATCCTTGCTTCCTGTCACAATCAGATCATCTACGTACAAAAGTGCAATAGTAATATCTTCCCCTTGAACTTTGTAGTAGAGGGTATGATCTGCATTGGACTTCATGTATCCCAGATCAGCAAAATACTTGTCAATTCTACTGTACCAACTTTTGGGTGCTTGCTTTAAGCCATAGAGACTTTTCTTGAGATGGCAAACCTTGTTCTCCTTTCCTGGTTCAACATAACCGGCTGGTTGTTGCATGTAGACATCCTCGTCTAGATAACCATTGAGAAATGCATTCTTGACATCGAGCTAATACACATTCCATTTACTGAGTGTCGCTAGTGATATCAAGAACCGTATGGAATCCATCTTTGCTACTGGAGCATAAGTCTCATCATAATCTTGGCCATATTGTTGTGCAAATCCTTTTGCAACTAATCTGGCTTTGTATCTCTGAATACTGCCATCTGGATTGTACTTCACTTTGTATACCCATTTGTTGGCTATGGCCTTCTTTCCTGGTGGAAAGTCGCATAATTCCCAAGTGTTATTTTTATACAAAGCATCCATTTCTTCATTCATAGCAGTTTGCCATTCTGGCTTATCTACTGCGTCTTCGAAGTGCGTCTTCGAAGTACACTGGCTCTTCTGTAGCCATGATGGTAGTCATAAGAGCATAGTTGGTGGTTTCCACCTGAATTGCTTTGCCTTTCTGAGCATATGTCAATCTGGCTGGTGGTCTGCTTTCCCTAGTAGACCGTCTGAGCTGCTGTGGCACTGCTTGGGGTGTTGCTGGCAATTCTTGCTCTTCTTCATCAACCTGTTCTGTAGATGACTGTGAAGTCGATGCTTCTATCTCCTGTGTAGGTGAGGTTTTCCATTCTGATTCCTCATCGAAGATTACATCTCTGGAGATAATGACTTTGCGGTTGATGGGGTCATACAATTTGTATGCTTTGCTTTCTTCACTGTAGCCAACCATGATG
Source organism: Dipteris shenzhenensis (assembly GCF_047967505.1). Taxonomy (NCBI): domain Eukaryota; kingdom Viridiplantae; phylum Streptophyta; class Polypodiopsida; order Gleicheniales; family Dipteridaceae; genus Dipteris; species Dipteris shenzhenensis. The sequence continues at coordinate 13,615,038 of NC_141617.1, read as the reverse complement.
CATTTGCATGACTTGGCATCCAATTTCCTGCGATGATCATCATGTATGTGGGCATATGCTATGCAACCAAATATGCGGAGATGCCCAATGCATGGCTTGTGTCCAGTGAATGCTTCATAAGGAGTCATACCTTGTATCGGTTCGGTAGGAAGCCGATTAAGCAAGTAGTTAGCTGTAGCTATTGCTTCTGCCCAATACTGATTTGGAAGATGCTTTTCACTAAGCATTGCTCTAGCACTGTCTGCTAAAGTCCCATTCTTCCTTTCAGCTCTTGCATTTTGCTGAGGAGTATCTGCACATGTGAATTGTCTTCGAATGCCTTGAGTTTTGCAAAAGTTCATGAATGCTGAAGACATGTATTCACCTCCTCTGTCTGATCTCATGACCTTGATCTTTCTTCCTGTCTGGTTTTCTACCATGGCTTTGAATTCTTGAAATCTAGCAAACACTTCAGATTTCTCTTTCAGGAAGTAGACCCAACAATATCTGCTGTAGTCGTCGATGAAGGTCAAGTAATAAAGTGAACCATTGATGCTGCGGGTCTGGGCATAACCCCATACATCTGTATGAATCAAATCAAGAATACCTCGTGCACGAGAGGTACTTCTGACAAAGTTGGTTCGCTTTTGTTTGCCGAAGCAGCATGCTTCACAAACCTTTCCAAGAAACTGTAGCTTTGGAATCCCAATTGCCATATTTTGATTCCTTAGATCTAACAAGTACTTGAAGTTGACATGACCATATCTCTTATGCCATTTTGCAGATAGTGGCATCTGTTGCATTTGAGCTGACATGGCATGCTTATCTGGTACTGTAGCTAGCATCCTGTATAAGCGTCCTTCCTTGACACCTTTTGCTACTAGCTGACCTCTTTTGGATTTGTCTCTGATAGTGCATTCATCACCGTCGAAGATGACTTTGTAGTTGTGTTCCGTCATTTGACCTACTGACAAAAGGTTCTTGCTGAGCTTCGGAACATAGAGCACATCTTTGACTAATCCTTTTGTACCAGTGAAATTGTTCATAGGGATAACACCTGTCCCTTGAACCGGATTCGGTGTATTGTCTGCTGTGTAGATGACATTCTTTTGACCTTCTAATGGCTTCATTTCTGTGAACCATTCTTGATGATTTGTCATATGAGATGATGCACCGCTGTCGATGTACCAAGGATCCTGTTCCACTTGGTCGACTTGATAGCTGAAATCCTCTTTGGGATTGAAATCAGTGTCTAGGTGCATTGTATCAGTCTGATGCAATTCCTCACTTGCAAGAAACATATTTCCATGTTCATTTGCAAAATGACTGTGACTAGAATGTCCACCACGATGATTTCCTCTTCCTCGGGAATTCCCTCGATTACTGCTAGATTGATCGCCTTGGTCATACTGCGTCTTGCGGCAATCTCTTTCATAGTGTCCAAACTTGTGACAATAGTTGCATTGAATATTTGACACATTGGTGGATGCATTCCCTCGTCCTTGGAATCTTCCTCGGTTGGAATGATTTCCTCTTTGCTGATTTTGATGTTGCTGAGGATGCTACTGATGCTGATGCTGATTCTGACTTTGATTTTGTTGATGATGATGACCACTTTTCTGATATGATCTACCTCTGTTTCTGCCTTTGCCTCTGCTTCTGTCTGAAGCGGTGAATGCCTGATCATTAGATTGACCTTTACGTGCTTGAATGGCCTGAGTCCTGAGTTCTTCACCAAGTAGAACTGACTGAAGTTCTTCAAGTGTTGGAATTTGCCGTTGGATGGCAATACTCTGGACCAGATTCTCATATCCTTCTCCTAGTCCATTCAGGATTACTTGAACCATTTCTGCGGGATTCATAGTCTCTCCTGCTGCTGCAAGTTGATTGTTGTAATCTTTGATGCGGAGTACATAAGCATGACCGGTTTCACTGCTGTTGCGGAAACTCTGGTTGATCTGGTTTCTCAGGGTGAGAATCCTGGATGTGTTCTTGGACTCGTAGAGAGCTGCGAACATATCCCATGCTTCTTTTGATGTCTTGACTGTGTTGAGCTGTCCTAGCATGACATCTTGCACATTCTGCTTGATCAGGTGATAGGCATACTTATGTTTCTTATCCCATTCTGCTTGAGCTCGGGCAATGGCAGGATCTGCTACTGGTGCGGAAACTGTTTGTGTAGATGTAGATCCCGATGTAGATCCCGTCGCTGGTGGTGTGACAACAGATGGAGTAGAGCTACTGGTGGCTGGATCGGCCAATGGTCTAGGTATGGATCCATCGACATACTCCCATTTGTCCTGAAGCACAAGAATGGTCTCCATTCGGTATTTCCATGTACCGTAATTGGAGTTGTCTAACTTAGCAGATGCCTCCAGATTGAGGTTGCTAGTCGACATGGTGCAAACAATGTACTCAAAAGTGTCCTGAAAAAACTCTGTATGAATCAACTGCAAATACACTGAAGATGCCAAGTGAAATCTCTGTACCGTCGGTGAAGTTAATATCTCCTCTTCATGCTTATGTTGTGATTTTATAAGTGTAGATGGAAGGGACAAGTGGAAGCTCGTCCGATGATGCGCCAACGCCCGGGAGCACGAAGTGGCTTACGGAGAGGTTATACTGTCATTGCACTCATTGCAAGCGAGAAGTACGACATCAACGTCGTATTATCATGCGCCACTTGCGGATGTATGGGGAGGAGCCGGAACCAGTACCCCTTGTTGGTGTTGCACATGTTGATGGATCATCGGTAAGTCAAAGCTATTTAAGTTCACAATCTTATTGTATACACGAAAATAGAAGATCTTATATTTACACGAAATCTTAAAATAGGATGAGGAGGGTGATGAGGGTACACATATACCTTCTCACTTTCAGCAAGACTATAGTCTCCCGGATGATGACGAGGGTATGGTTGACATGATGGATTCCATTTTTAGGGGCACTACATCCCACGTACACATGATGTCAGAGTCTGAGGTCAAAATGTGAGAGTTGCAATCAACACAATTGTACGAGGGTGCTAGGATGTCTAAACTACGTGCTTGTCTCTCAATCTTGAATCTACAAATACAGTATGGGTGGTCGGATACAAGTGTCTCGGCCTTAATGAGGTTAGCCCTTGCATTAATTTGACTCATTATTTGGATATTGTTTGTTTTGAGAATCATCATTTGGATAGTGTCTTTGTCATAGGTTGCTCCAGAAGATGTTGCCTGCACCAAATACCATGCCCGCATCAAGAGATGAAGCGAAAAAGATGCTAACAACGGTGGGTATGGATTATGATACCATCCATGCTTGCCATAATGATTGTATTCTCTTTCGTCGTGAGCATGGAGATTTGGCTAGTTGTCCAAAGTGTGGGGAACAACGATATAGAGATGACTTGCAGGGTGAGCGGATATTGGTAAAGGTTTTGAGACACTTTCCATCATTGCAAGAATACAACACATGTTCCGATGCAAATCCATAGCGGAGTTGATGACATGGCATGCATCTCATCGGTCCACTGATCACACATTGAGGATTCCCACAGATTGTGCAGCTTGGAAGCACATAGATAATCAGTGGCCGGACTTTGCGAGGGAGCCACGCAACTTACATCTTGGGCTAGCCATGGACGACATGAATCCTTTCGGGTTACGCTCGACATCTTGGTCGACATGGCCCATAGTCGTGGTGAATTACAATATCCCACCATGGCTAACAATAAAAAAGGGACACCTCATGCTTGCACTACTTGTGCCAAGAAAGTACAAGGCAAAAATCATGGACGTGTACATGGCACCTTTGATAGAGGAGTTACAGATATTATGGAGAGGAGTGCAGGTCTTTGATATTTCCAGAGCTCCTAGACATACCAATGATATTTTGGTTAGGGGTATCTTGATGTGGACCATGCATGACTACCCAGGATATGGAGAGTGCGCAGGTACGTGGTTGTGTCTTTACATGTACAATGAGGGATTATGCTTTTTTTACTCTCTTTTGCACGCATGTCTTGTACTAACACATTCATGCACGCGTGCAGGACTTGTTACAAGTGGGTACCATGCTTGTCCTGTTTGTGGACCGGCTCTGAAATCACTTGCATGCTACTCCAAACATATGAGGAAAAATGTTTATGAAGGTCATGCTCGATACCTCCCGCTCGACCATCTCGCACGTGGAGGTCAGCTTGATCCACCACCATCATATTTGAAGGCAAGTGATTGGATTCAAGCTTGGAGGGCGAATGGAGAGGAACCTCCTCCTGGTATGAAGAGGCTATCGATACGAGCTTCCTTATTGGGGTCAGTTACAAATCAATCATATCTTGGATCCCATGCATATCTTTAAGAATGTGGGGGCTACTATTTGGGCACACTTGGTTGGTTCCAAGGACTCGAGAGGAGTGCGAGAAGACTTGTGTGCTATGAATAGGATGTCTCGTTTGTGGCCCCAAGTGCATGCTTCGGGAAAAGTTGTCCTCCCGCTCTCCTCCCGAAAGCAATGTGGATGCTCTCTACGAGGGAGGAAGCAGCGGTCAAGGCAGACATTGCCTCTTTTCAAACACCGACAGGGTACATGCGTTGCTTGAAAGGAGCATTTTCAAAGGACAATAAGCTTAGTGGCCTCAAGTCCCATGATTGTCACAAGGTCTTACAGTTATTCTAAGTAGAATAAGTGTACCGATAATCGTGATGCGTTAGCGTAATTATTATTATGTTATATTGTTGACATGACTTCATTGTTGCTTTGATAGTTCATCCTCCCAATTACAATAAAAGGGTGCTTACAAGAAGATGTTAGAAATGCTATATTCAAGATTTGTGGTATTGTGAGGTATGCTTACTATCAAATCGCATTATGTATTTTCTTCATGGACATGTGAAACAGGTGGATATCTCAAATATCTTACATATGCATGGACATGTGAAATAGGTGGATATCTCAAAAAGAGATCTCTAGATCAAGCATTGAGAAGGCTAGGGTGGAATCCATTGAAGCCGTATGCTTGCTTGAGAAGCACTTTCCCTCGAGCATTATGACAATTCAAGTCCACTTGCTTGTGCACATAGTTGATGAGGTGGCTATAGCAAGTACCGTTCATAGTCGATGGATGTTTTTTCTCGAGCGGTTTATGAAAACTTTAAAGGGGTTTGTAAGACAAAGAGCAAGACCGGAAGCAAGCATGGTAGAGGGATGGCTTGTGCAAGAGTCATTAGTATATATCACAGAGTTTCTTGCATCCACGGATCCTGATATGCCGCAAGCTTGGCACAACAATAATGATGATCACATCGTTGGCGAGGTTCCCTAAGGAAAAGGGATTAAAAGAAAGATGAGCGAAGAGCAAATGGAGAAATTCAATAAGTTTTGTATCCTTAATAGCCCTGAGATGCAGAAGTGGATTGAGAGATATGAAGTGGCCAAAGCAGAAAGAATAAATGCAAGGACGAGATTCAGAGTAATGTACAGGCGATCACAACCATATCCACGAGATCTGGCTCTTCTCCCTACTCACATGTCACTTGATTGGCTACAACTGGCTCTACGTAAAGCCGAATGTGATGGAGAGACAATAAACGAGCGCGAGCGAGAGTTATCATCTGGATGTATGGTGCATGTAAGTTTCTTACCTCTTGACGTAATTAAGTAATTATTTGTGGCAATATATGCTATAAAATAGATGCATCTTCATTGTTTTAATGATGCTCTTTTACAGTACAAAAAGTACAGTGCATTATGGTCATATGGATGACATTTTTGCGTGGAATGCATCGATTCAAAGAGAGTCACGTATGATTGTGGAGTCATGGCTAACTTCACACAAGATAGCCGAGCAAGTGCTTCAGATACCAATCTTCTCTCCTCATAGTTGGATTATTGTGGAACCATACGCGACATCTATGAAATTGATTTCAGATGATTTACTATTTTCATTTTTGATGTAAAATGGTTTAGAACTACTTACAACGGTCCCCATGCGACAGTGAGAAAAGATAGTAGCGGTCTCTTTGCAATAGACTCCACCAAACATTGGACCGATGAAAGTGATACTTTTGTTCTTCCCGAGCACTGTGAGTAGGTGCATACTAATGATTTAATTAGTCGAAGCTTTCGTTTTTAAAGTCCATTGATACATGTACTTGAGCATAATTTCATATATATAATTGACGACATTTGGCACCCATCTTCAATATAGGTGGTTTTTCATCCGGATCGTTCTGATCCAAGATGGTGGTACGTGACCCAAGTTGCACCACGAAGTAAGCAAATTTTCGAAGATCGAGATGTGGATATGGAGATGCCACTACCAATGCTGGATCCAATTGATGAATCAGCGAAGAAGATGTAGATCACCATATGAGCCAAGAGGAAGATGCGCATAATGACCTCATAATGACATCACACGAGAGGAGGATGGAGATCATGATATTGACGAAGAAGACAACAATCATCAAGATCAATCACCACACTTAAGCTTTATTGAAGAAGATGATCAAATACTTTTAGGTGAACGTACGATGCTAGAGTACGATGATGATATAGGAGATCAACTCGGTATAGAGTTGGAGATAGACTTGCTTGGCGCCTTAGACTTGGCTCAAGATGAAACAATTGATGTAAATGCTCTTATTTGATTTTTCTCATCTCAAACTTGGACATGAATATATGAGCTTCAAAGGCTTGATGTACATGCTCTCATTTTTTTATTCTCTATGAGCTCAAACATGTATGAAAATTTAAAAAAATTTGTCATTGGAAAAAACTAACTTTTAAGGCCTATAAAAAAAAAAAAACCTCTCTGTAAAAACGTCGCTATAACATTTTGTATCAGTGTCGCTATATAGCTTTACCAACAGTCGCTATATAGCGACGATTTAGAAAACTTGCTTTTCATACCGACGATTAACGCTAAGCAGACGCTAAACGTCGGTACGTAAACATCGCAATAGGATCCGTGTGTAGTAGTGGTTGCACAATTTCATTTTCTATGGTTTGGGAATCTATAACTGTAGCTAGCATTGCAATAGCTATGATGCTATGGAGAGGTCTGGATCATGTGTCTGAGAACAAAAATAAAGCTACATTATGCCTAATCAAAACAACATGGTTCGTGGTAGGACGGATAACCCTCATTTTCTCCATCCAACTAAGGACCCTAAACTTCATAATATTTAACTTTCCATTTGGCGATAATTGCCGATAGAAGACCAAAATGTGTTGAGTCACTATATTGATGTGGTGGCCAATTCAAGCCATCCCCCTACCAAAAGATCCTCTGGTTCCACCCTTGCACATAGCATGCTTACCAATCCACAAGATATCTTGCAACCAACATATTACATCAAAACCCTAAACCATGATTTGTGATTATATAAATAAAAAAAACATCATTTTTCAAGAATAAATATGGGTTAGGGTTTTCTCATATGAGAAGAATCAGATATTAAAAATACCATCCTACTAGGACATTGAGGGCTTATGGTCCATCTGCATGATTTCCAGAGGAAATAAAACCTGTAAGCCCTACATCTGCCATCATGCGACTAGGGCCTAGTTTTTGCATCCTAGAGATGATATTTTAAGAGTTGATTTTTCCCATGTGAGAATTCCCTATTCCCTATTCCTAATTTTGTCCCCTGTTGACTGAATATAAAAGGTATTTTTTATGTCTTTTCCTAGAGCCCAAGGTATTCAGCAATTAAAATTCATGTGGTCCAATTTATTCCATTTCTTCAATTGGTAGGGAATACAAAATAGGGTTTAGGATCTAAGAAGAAAATCCCAACAATTTTTTTTCTTTTAAACCTAGCTTATCGTGTAGGTATCCCAGATATGTGCGAAAAGTAGGTGCTGGTCGCACAATGTTGCATATCATGCTTCTAGGGCATGGGCATATTTTGGGTGGATAATATATACACATACCTAGTATACCTGTAGGATAACTTGGTTTTAAAAGAAAAAAGAATTGTTGAGTTTTTCTTCCTAGATCTCAAAACCCTATTTTTTATTCCCTACTAGTTGGAGATAGAACATGATGGGATTTTTTTAGTACGTTTTTTAAAGAAAAGAACGTTTTTTTAATTTTGAAATGCTTTTGGACGTTCAGAATGCAAAAAATGCATTTTTAAAAACCGGTCAATGGGTATCGGTTGATTGGGAAAATACCATGTAGTGTAGCACAACACCACACAATATTGCTTAGAAATAGAATGCGGTGTAGCATAAAGCCCCATGGTAAAAGGACACCACACGGTGAAGCTATTTACCATGCATGCAGTATCATAGGGGTGTACCACACAGTATGAGACAATACCACGTGGTATCACATATCTTCACCGATCGATGTATTCAGTCAAGGCACATGGCATGCATGCATTGGCTGAATACACCGATCGGTGTAGTGTAATACCAACCGGTGTATTAAGTCGAGGTCTATAAAAGTTAGGGATCCCATCATTTTTTATCACTTTTCCCACAATTTCCACCTGTATCCCGCAATTTCTTGTAGCATTAATTAGTTTCTCACAGTTCTGTTCTGGTGAGCACTGAGCTTCTGGCCTTGTTTTTTTTTCAATTAGGGCTAGGTGATGGCTCATTTTAGCTGGCCAGATTTATCTTTCCCTAGCTGAGAGCGGAAAGAGATAGAGGGCAAGCAAGAGAGGAATATGTGTGATGTTTATGTTTGCTTGCTTATGTGTGTGTGCATGTATGATGTCTATCACTTGGGGCTAGCAGATGGTGACTCTCTTTGGCCAATTAGATTCATCTCGCCTCGAGTGACGTTCTATTCAGTAGTATCATGATCAAAGCTGCATGATATCTTGCTTTGACAGGCTAGATTCACCTTACTTTGGTCTAGTATCATATATTCATATAGATTGTATATAGATGTCAATAGAGCTGGTTATTGTGCGGATAATAGCTCGCTTTGGCCACCCGGATTCATCTCAATGATGACCTTCCCTACCACATCAAGATGTGTGATCACTCAATCACTGATCTAGATCATCTTGGTTCATTGAACCGTGATTTATGTTATATGTTTTCATGTTTCATGTTTTATAGCCTATCCTCCTTTAATAGGGTTTCTTGGACCAATTACGGCTTACCTACATATTGCACGTAGCTTAATCACTTGTATGAGCCGCACTATTTCTTGTAGGGTCCACTCTATAATTATATATATTAGGATTTCATGTTAGCATGTGTGCGAAGATTTCAATTTCATTTCTAAAGAAATCGTGTTCCGTGTGTTCTATGTGTTTCTACATACAATTTGATTTTTGCTTTCATTGTACCATAGCAATGATTGTTGTGTTGATTACATAATTTCTTTCTCTTTTTTTTTGTAATGATTTTCGAGCGTTAATGTAATGCATTACGATTGGCATGTGAATTACTTAATTGATTTTGTAGTGGTTTTTCGTATGTACGTGTTGTCATGATAGCAGAATCGGTCAAGTGCTTCCGTAATGATTGTTGTGTGAGTTAGATCTATACCTATGCTTTCCTCATGGTAGCCACCCCTTCAAAGAGACAGAGAGACACTTGGAGAATCAAGTTACAACACCTTGTCCGCAAGGTGTGTGTTCAACATATTATTACACTGAGGAGAAAATAATAGAGATTCCTCATACCAAGTCTAAGCTGGATGAAATGCAAGAACGCATATGTGCACAATTGGAATGTAGCTAGACGAGGTGCAGAGAGGTGGACTAGACAGAGAAGAAAGAGGATGTACTAAGCTTTGTACCTAGAGTGTTTGGTGATATAGTTGTTCAATGGGAAATGGTTAAGCAGTCATATCCCTTGACAGATGTAGCAAGGACGAATCTCGATAGGTGGCTTAGAGAATGGAAAGAATCCCGCGTTGCCATTCATAGAGAAAACAAAAAGGAGAAAGGAGTAGCAAGTAGACTATCGAATGTTTCCACCAAATATTATAGTAGTTCCTTAGAAAGAATTGACCTGAGAAGTCTAGACGGTAAGGCATAAATATATCTCTACACGAAGTTTGCCGACATCTGCTCTACAAAGGTACACTTCCCACTAGTTACATTGATAATTCTTGAGGAATTGGGTAGGGGAGTGGAAGGAAAAGTGTATCGGGTTAGGATAGAGGGTGTGCCAGGTTTCAAACCAACCCTATCTTATGATGGCAAGAAGTTGAGGCATCATACTGCACATGCACATAAATCGTTGAAGACAAAAGCTGGCAATGACCATAATGCATAAGGACATGTGTCAAACCATTGGTTACACACATGTTAGCAATGTTTGGTTAATTACTTCATACTTCATGGAGGTAATATTCATGACATGCTCATGAGTCTACCTTCCATGTATCATGATTATCCAAAATGGGCAAGGCAAGGCAACCCCCATAAGCAACCTTGGAATTTGTGGCATCATAACGGGAGTCAGATGAGAGCATGCCTATTATGTGAGAATGATCTTGCCATTTGCGTAGCTATTGCCACTACAATGACAGCAGTGCATGAGCAAGGATTTAGGCACACTGACTTGAATGACTGCAACAACTACGTGTTGGATTTCACACGAGATGGAAAATTTGTGCATGTGAGCATTATTGAATGTGGAAGGTGTCTCCATAGAACTAAGAGCAATCCTGAGCACGTTCAGGCACTTGCTCCAAAGTGACAATCTCCTTGGTTTGCACCATAGCTATACACGAGAAATGATGCATACCCTCAACCAAATGGCGCATGGTCAAACATGTTAGACTGCTATGTTGTGGGTTGGTTACTTATAGCAAAATAGCCAACTTCTTTATGGGCTGTAGGTCCCCACTGTCAAGTAATCAATTATATGCAGGGCATGTAATAAAGCTTTGTGGGATTGTAAACTCCACTTGTGCAAGCATGAGCCCCGGGAAAGGCTGACAATGGACTTGCTGCTAACCAAACTACACAATGTTGATGAAAATGTCACAATGTGACCAATTGATTATATGAAAACTTATATATAAAATGTGAAATTTTGGCATCTCATCATATCTCAATTTACAAGGTGGATAGTTTTGTATTTACAGAATAATGTTGTCAGTTAGCCTACAAACATTGTTTGTTTATAAGTCATGTACTTTTTAAATATTCCTAGATCATATTTTGCACTTTTTTGAAATGGATGTTGGATAACATGATTGGATGTTTAGGTTTTATGGTTTGATATTTTGACTATTAGTTGTTGTTGGTAAGCTGAAAGGAAAGGAAAGAGTGGACACAAACTCAGAATTCTTGCATTACTTGCTTGTAGAATGAAGAAGAGTGAGGTCCTTAAGTAGGCACCTCATACATGCTCACTGACATCACTGATGACTTCAGAGCTCCACAATCATCTCCTCAATCTACTCCTAGATTCTCTCAATCATCCTATGTGGCTCTCCACCACCTAACTGTGCTTATGGGCACCTAACTGTGCCTCTAGCACTCACACATAGAAACATAAGGTGTGCCTGAGGCATACACCTTGAGATATCCCATCAAACCCCCCCTCAAGGGAATGCCTCAGGCTATGTCAAGGATACATCTAGTCTCATAGTTTCTCATGCCATCTCATGGTGGTCAAGGATAAATCTATGGCTAGGTTCTCATGCTAGCAAGGGTTCCCATGGGTGTAAGGTAAACAAAAGGGATACAAAAAGACCTTCCAATGGTTATCTCCCCTGCATGTACATGCACACAATGTCTGCAGGAGGTACCATGGAGCAAAACATACACATGGCCTACATCATAAGGTGACCAGAGGTGTTTACAAAACACACAAAACACAATAGTTTATTTCATTCATTTTGGAGGACTATCCAGGCTGAGTACCTTGACATAAAAAGAGAGATCTGGAGCATACATAGAGATGTTTTAAAATGCATAATCTTCATGGGATGCCTCATCTTGTGGAGGCAAAATATCCATGTCAAGGCAAGGTCTTACCACATGGGCAGTGTCTAGTGCCTTATAAGATGGTACTATGATAGAACAAGTGGATCTGCAAATCATATCCTTCAAGAGAAAAATTATCTTGTCATCTCCATAGTTGTGTAGAGAAGCATATCTTAGGTATCTGACCTTCATCTTTTTCTTGTACTTGGAGTCAAATAAAAGTGCCATGAGAGGGTAGATCTCTGGCTTTGTAGTTGCTTCCTTTTTGGCAACCATTGTTTTGGCAATCTTCAACAAGGAAGTCAGGTTGACATTTTCATCCTTTGTAGCATAACAAGACATTGCTTTATGTTTTGGCTTTTCACATATTTTGCATAAGCAAGCCATGAGAGGGTCTAACCCAGGTATTGGGTAGTGTCTTCTCTCTTACAGGGCTTAGAATAACAACTGAAATGCTTCAAAATATAAGCATTTAATGTAGCAAAGTCTTGTGACCAAATTTCAAACAATGATGCTTCTTCTTACATGCTTCATAGAGGTGGCTAAAATGAATACTTTCCAATCAAAACCAGGTCTAGTAATTCAAAACAAAACTGAAGCCACACTTGTACTGAAGTTATTGAAAGATTCAAAAAACCAGAAATGCTAGAGTAGCATTTTATGTAGCATCATCTTCAAAAGCTTGTCCAAAACTGTCAAAACTAAAAGGCTGAACTTGGAGGGCTTGTAGCTCACTCTTCAAAGCAAAGGAAAAGGGGGTTTAGCTTGCCTTTCCAACGTCGACTGTTTTTTCTCTGTTTTCAGCTTGAATAAGCAACCATTGTTGCTCAGATTTCAGCACAGGATAGCCCAAGGCATGGAGAATCTACCCCTGAAAGGAATTAGAGGAAGATAAGGTGTGCTGAGAGAAAACGCAGAAGGAAGAATCGACGGAAATCGTGTAATGGCGACGAAATGGGCGCGGTTTTCTTTGATTCCTCTCAGCCAGAGGTTTGCCCCTTCAAGGTGGATCTCCAGCAGGAAGGACGTGGGAAATGGCTGAGAACCGGAAGAGAACAAGCTTAAGCAAACTTTGGGAAGAAATGATGTGGTAGAAATGGGCTCAAGGGGGATCAAAGGGCTCTGATACCATGTTGGTAAGCTGAAAGGAAAGGAAAGAGTGGACACAAACTCAGAATTATTGCATTACTTGCTGGTAGAATGAAGAAGAGTGAGGTCCTTAAGTAGGCACCTCATACATGCTCACTGACATCACTGATGACTTCAGAGCTCCACAATCATCTCCTCAATCTGCTCCTAGATTCTCTCAATCATCCTATGTGGCTCTCCACCACCTAGCTGTGCTTATGGGCACCTAACTGTGCCTCTAGCACTCACACATAGAAACATAAGGTGTGCCTGAGGCATACACCTTGAGATATCCCATCAGTTGTATGACTACAATCTTATGAGACGATCTTTGAGAATTGTATGAGAACAAAATGTTGGAATGTATGTATGTCTCATGTCCTGAATGCGTATCTGTTCTATTAGGTTTATCATTTCAACGATCATAGTTCAAAAATCACAACAATGGCATCATAATCAAGAACACCCTCTCGACCATCTACACAGGCCGAGTACCAAGCACAAGATGAATGCACATGCTCTAGTCAAGTGATGAAGTTTCTAATGGATGTGGCTGATGCCACCACGCAAATTACAAAGAGAGAGTAGAGAAAGGCAATTGCCCTTGAGAGTCCTTTCCATAACCCTGAAGGCTTGAAGTGGAAAGCTATAAAGGCCCTTGTCTCGAATGGGGATGTTGAGGGTATATGGGATATGCGATCAGCCTCCATTGGCCGTGCGACTGATGGCCCATTTTGCAGTGTCATACCAAGCCATCAAAGAGAATGCCACCACCATCCAGGAGATGATATTGGCAGAAAAATGTTGCTCTGATATTCCCCTATACTTTGTGAAGATGTTTGTTTTAACATCCATAGGGTACAGTCGTAGAATGCAGGGTAATCAGTGATTAGAGGTGATTAGGCTTCATGATTTACTTCAACGGTTGCAACCATGGAAGGATTATAATGCAGGATGCACGGGGTTTGAGCCACAAATATCCCAAGTGGTTATAGTCTCTTTGTTTTGGTTTAGATATATATCCCTCATTATACGAAGAGTGGCAACCAATGGAGTGCATACTGGGATTCTTTGATGCTTTACAAGGTGCTATTGGGGAGCTATAGTACAAAGGTAGAAAATCAACAACGCTGGCTGAATTGGGTATATTTTTTTATGATTACTTTTATCAATTGATCTAAAAAGGTTAACTCACATGGTTTATTAAAAAAGAAAGATCTCCCGGCATGGAATACAATTGATTAGCCAGCTCGGGGGGGTCACTCATCATATGTAACCCTATCACGTGAGTTCAACAGAAGGATATTTTTTATTTCTAAAATTTACAGAAATAAATATACATAAGGGACTATTCAAAATAGTTTTGGAAAAAATTTACAGATTTGTATAGAAAAGGGGTACATTTTATTAATGAAAAAATTTACAGATAAGGGATTTTAAATATAGGCCTTGAACGCACATGATATAGAGGGTTTATACATAGTGACCCCCCTGAGTTAGCCAGTCCCTGATGGCAGCACCATAGAATCATATAGAGCCAAACTATTTTCAGATGTACAGCATTCCCTGAAACCAAAGATTGCTACCAGGATAGTCAAAATCAACGTTTTCATGCCACTTATGGTTTTTACAGAACTTTTTTAGGATTATCCAATTAAAGTTTGTAAGACAATGTTGACTTTTAGAGCAAAAGGGTATGATGAAATCCCAATTCCAAAATTTTTGGATAATGGTTGGGATAGAATGGTGGGCAAAAATCTATATTGTGAGGTTGCTCATAACTCCATCAACATTAAGTACATGGTTGCCTCACAAAACTTTATTTTCTCTTTTTACTATGAACGCAGCAGGATGATAGGCACAAAACTTATGGCAATGGACCAAGACGAGAGGTCTTCAGGTCTAATAATTGAAATAACTGTTATTGAGAATGACATCCTTCTAACATCCATCTCTCTGGGACAATGCTGCACTCTCTCAGTTACACAATGACATTATTATGGAGACTGAGAACAATATCCATAAAGAATTTTCATTCACTTTGAAAAACAAGAAAGTAAATTGGTTTCCACCTTGTGTTTCTCCTAATTAGATTCTCTTTACATTTGCATAATACATTTACATTTTGCTAAAAAGTTATTTTTGTAGATACTTCAAAGGAGCAAAAGCAAAATTCAATGCAAGGATATTGTAAATAGAACAATTCAGATAACACAAAGCTATTGACTCCAGGTATTATGTGGAATCCAAAAAAAAAAAGTTGACATTTGATGTACTAATACAAAATGATTACAAGTATCATGTGTTTTTCTATTATTGCTCAAAATCTCTCTCTTGAATTTTTTATAGTGGAGACACCTTTTGAGAATCTTCCACGTGCTACTCAAGTGGCTGCTGCTGTGGATCCTACTATTGTACATCCTACTACTCTACATCCTGCTGCTGCACATCCTCCCTCTGTATTGCCTCCTCGTGCGTCGACTCCTCATGCTCCTTTGGTGTCCCTGCCTCCTCGTCCATGGGCTCGGGCTGCTTTTATGTCCCTTCCTCCTCGTGCATAGGCTCGAGCTTTTGTGGTAGCTCTGCCTGGAAAAGATCAAGTTCTGTAGGTTCTCCTTCCACATCCTTCGAGAATTGTTTGAGCAGCTCATCAACACCAACACCTTCTAGAATATCTTCTAGATTGCTAGTGATAGGGACATTTTGAGCCTCTTGTTCAACCCAGAGATCCTCAGGGCCTTTTGAGCCCTCTCTTGTATGGATTTTTTGGTCTGGTGCTAAACAAGGGGAAGAGACATTTAGCAGCTTCAAAATTGTCTTTGCTCTGAAGCTATGTACATATTTAGAGCCAAAAATCCTCTTTCATCTACAATAAAAACAAAGAATGTTTTCAATCTTTTTTGTATCAATGCATTGAATTTAGAACTTCTTAAATAGTATGCAATAAAAGTACTTACAAATTCAGGTTGTTTCTTTGAAAAATATGTATCCATCATATATTTTGCACGTATTAGAGTCCTCCATCCACAAGAGAAAGGATCCTCCTGTTGTGATGTCTGTTTCATCAAAATATAAAGCTAAGATGTATATTGTACTATGAAGAGTGCAAAAATAAGAGGGAGATACAGAGAGGATAAAGATAATTGACAATGATTACTGTACTGCAATTGCATTGGTTGAGTTGAATCTAATATCTTTAAATTTGGATCACGGAGGTCTAGTGTATCCATTAGTCTTTTGAAATAGCTACAATGGGAATGAAGGGAAACAAAATATAAAATTCATACTTCTACATGTAAAAGCGATATGAATGACTTTTCAAGAGAAAACTTGAAAATCATGTTTTAGTGCAAAAGTATGGGGAATGACTGACTTACAATTCTAAATCCTAGCGGGTGCCCTTTAAGGAGTTGGAGGTATAGCATAACTTTTGTTGTACATCTATATGCACCAAACTCCAGTGATTGCTGCAAGAGAAACAAATAACATGAGGGGATTAGACCAAGAGGGTGTAGATACAATTTGAACATATCAGGATTTTGTCAATAGAGGGTAGTAGTGGAAAAGGTTAGGGAACATACTCTGATAAATATGGGAGGAGAATCTTATCAACCACATCCAAATTGCAAATATGAAACCACTTGGAAATGCTTTTGGTTGATGTCTTGTTGTCCTTCAACTTGAAAGATATAGCTGGATCAACTATATACACAGAGTGTTGAAGGCTTCGATGGATCTGACTCTTCAAAAAACTACAAAAAAACACTTCACTTAGCTTATGAAAAAGTGAATGCTACAAACACATAAACACAATTGACCTAGAAAGATATACTTACTATAGAGCTGCAAGCATGATTATGCAAGTGACACATTTTTGTTTCTGTGCTAAAGCCATGATGCAATCTTCTGTCAAGTCCCAGGTCAAGGTCATCATTCATAGTCTGGATAGATACTCTAATCCTTGGTCCAAGTTGTAGAAGCTTTTATTGAATTTGCACCATTCTCACTAATGTCTGGGATTGCAAGATAGACAATGTTTCTTTGACTCTCTCCCTGAGGAACTCTTCATAGACAACCTTGCCTTTGGTCTGGTATGTTGGTGAGTGACCTCTATGATCTTGACTGCATCTTCTTTAGGTTTCCAAGCTGGAGTTATCAACAAGATATCTCTCATTTTTAGATCATCCCAATACTCTAGATTAAGGATCTTGTCATATCTATACTTGACCCTTACAAGCGTTTGGATGTCTTTTTTCGTGATAGTGACCCTGTGTGCATGTCCTGCTACCGTAATGGTGTCCCACATGAAAAACTCTATAAGCCACTCTTTAGTAGCTTCTTGCAGAGCAAGCAGTGCGGTCCTTTGCCATCTAAAGTCCACATGCCAGTTGATGCATATTGCCCTCACAAGCCTCTAGAATGGTGCCATGGGTGCTGCATACCCTATGGATTTTGAAGCCTTCCTGATCTCCATCAAGATAGATTTGCTTTGGGTCATTCTCTTCTTCATGTTCCTTGCTAGCATGTGCACAGGCATCCCCTTCTTTTGAGGATTTTGATCTGGATGGAGCTGTGGTGGCAGCCCCTGCAATGTCAGGTCCCTTCCCTTTCTTTCTAGCTGTTGCTTTGGTTCTTGCCATAGTCTATTGTGTTCTTCTCCTGGAAAAAAACCCAAACATAACAAGGAAATAAGCCACCCTAGACTTTTCTTGAAAATTTGATTTGGTGCAAAGTTATCGCATTTTCTAGCAAATTTTTTGCATGGAGTGTGTTGCTGAAGTATGCAAAATATTAGTTGCTAAAAAATGCGATTTGGGGCAAAATGTTGAATTTTTTAGCAACTAATATTTTGCATACTTCAGCAACACACTCCATGCAAAAAATTTGCTAGAAAATGCGATATGGAGGAGAAATACAAAGAAAAAGCTGAAATCGCATTTTTGAGCAAATTTAGTTGAAACATAATCTAATCAATCAGTTGGACTCCACCATCCTGCTAGACCCTAGAATGTAGATGAGATGTGCTCAACAAAAACAACTCATAGAGTGTTTTTGAGAGAAAGCTATGGAATGGTCATTTCACCTTAACAACATGAAAAAACCAATGACTGGTTACAAATTGCTTACCAGGGCTTGTGTGTAGAGTTGGAGATGGGGAGGTGTGAGATGGAGCTGGGGAGGTTGTGGCTAGTAGAGCTGCAGTGGGTGGTGGAGTTGATGAGCTTGGAGCTAGAGCTGCAGTGGGACTCTGTGATGTAGGTGGTGAGGTAGTGAGGTTGGAGTTGGAGCTGCAGTGGGACTCTGTAATGGAGGTGGTGAGCTGGTGAGGTTGGAGGCAACTGAAAGTAGAGATAAAGATGAAATGAGGGGTAACTCTACTTAGTGGCAGTTTTGACTCAAAATTGTGTAAGCAATGACGAGTAAGTAAATGCATGCGTACCTAGAAGACCATTTTCCGCACGTGTGGCTGACAAGATAGATGTGACATGCATTGAAGACTGTGCCCTTTCCTCTTATCTACACTTTTCTCCATCCCTCTAGCAATTTTGATCTACACTTTCCTCCGTCCCTACACCACCTCCTTATCTGCATCACTACCATCATCCCCCCCCCTTACTCCCATCATCCCCCCCCCCCTACTACACCTGTGCAAGAGCCACAGACAAGTCACTAGGGCTAGCCATGGACAGAAAAAATCCAGGTATTCATATATCCCACTTTGGATTCTGCTATATTTGTGGGCAGTAGTGTTTTATTGATCTGTGATTGTCTAGACCTCACTTTTTCTTAGATCCCAGTCCCTGCTCCATAGAGGACAATAATATTTTCTAGAAAATGCAATTTGAGGCCCTCTTTGCATAAAAACACGCTATATTGCATTTATCCACATAACATGCTATGTGTGCTAGTATTTGATAAAAAACACGATTTGGAGAAGTTTTCTTGAACAAACTTGAATATCGCGTTTTTGAGCAAATTGTTCTGCAAGAGTCTATAGAATGTTTGAGAAAGACCAGTTTACAAAAGGTACTAACCTTATTAGTATGTAGATAACAAGAGCTTCATGGGTGACAGCTTGATGGATCTTGAGTTGTAGTGGGTCAGTGTGATAGAGCTGGTGAGGTTGTCAGTAACAATTTAATGGGTGTTAGCTTGATGGGTTGAGCTAGAGCTGTAGTGGGTCTGGATGATGGAGCTTGAGTTGTAGTGGGTCAGTGTGATAGATTTGTTGAGGATTTGGGTGACAGTTTGATGGGTGTCAATTTGATGGGTTGAGGTAGAGCTGTACTGGGTTTGGGTGAGGGAGCTGGAGCTGTACTAGGTTAGTGTAATAGAGCTATTGAGGTTGGATAGCACAAGCCTGTAGGGAGGAAGATGAAACTCGAGATGGAGATGACAAGGGAGATGATTAAGTCTGGGAACTTGGTCTAAAAATAGGTGCATGCATTCATTAGATACTTAACTCACTAGTACCTTGAAGACCATTTTCAGCATGTGTGGCTAACAAGTGTGACTTGCATAGATATCTGTGGCATCTCCTCTTATCTTCACTTTTCTCCATCCATTCAACCATGTTGAATCTTTATCTTGTCTCCCACCATCATCCCCACCTACCTACACTTGTGCAAAAGCCATGGAGAGAAAGGATACAGGTACTTAAATACACCACATTTTTTATCTACCTTTCCGAGTGTCTTCTTGGTCTATCTAATTCTACTACATCATCTATTAGGCATTTGCTTCATCTTTTGAATGGTCAAGACAACTATCTTGAAGATTTATTTGAATTTGTATGGACTTGATGTTTCATTTTAAGCCTGGAGATTAATACTGTGTGGCCAAGGAGTTTTCTTGAAAACACGATTTGAGCCTTCTTTAGCTTAGGATTACCCCATATTGCATTTATGAGCAAATTTCTCACTACTGCTAGAAGTTTTTTTGCATCAATAGAACTTTTTGCTAGAAAATGCGATTTCAGTGTATTTAACTAGAAAGACAGTCATATCATGTTTTTATGCAAACTTTCAAAGAGGAGGAGCTAGCCATCTAGGTGATGTAGGTGATGCAACAAGACCTGTCGATTGACCTCTCAGATTATGCTGTAAGGGAGGAGGAATCCCTTGGTAAGAATTTCTTTATGAGTGCGTGCTTTTGTTTCTTTTTAGCTATATGTGGAGGCTCGGGGGGTTCACTATGTATAAACCCTCTATACCACATGCGTTCAAGGCATATTTCTAAAATCCCTTATCTGTAAATTTTTCATTAATAAAATGTACCCCTTTTCTATACAAATTTGTAAATTTTTTCCAAAACTATTTTAAATAGTCCCTTATGTATATTTATTTCTGTAAATTTTAGAAATAAAAAATATCCTTCTGTTGAACTCACGTGATAGGGTTACATATGATGAGTGACCCCCCTGAGTGTGGAGGACTCAATTTTAATTTTGTATGATGCAGTAAAGAGAAGAAAGCCCAATGACAAGGGTTCAGACAAAGGTGGACAGTCAGTCCCAATTGTAGCTCTTTGAATTTCTACAAAAGTCAAAATGCCAAATGCACTATCACAAATACCATGAGATGTTCAATAAGGAGATGGATTTGTAGTCTCTTTTGACATAGCACAAGGATTTTCTTGGAGAGGTGTATGAATCCTTCTACAAGCTGACAGTTTAAGGATCAAAAGTCGTCAATAGTAAGACTTTTGTACATATAATGTACAAATGTATTATGTAGGATCCTTGAGAAACTAGTCTTCCTATATATTGGATTTCCATGGAAACTTCACCTTGAGAGTAGAAGAAAAGAGGCACTACAATCATTAGAAGTAGTGCTATCAAAAATTGGTCTCCATGGAGGAGATGTACATATTACAAAGTATTTTAAAAAATCTACAAACGGAAAAGATGTTCCTATCAAGCCATCTATTAGTGCATTAAAGACTATAAGATTTTTGTCTCATCCAGAGAAAAGAAAAATAAGTGGCAGTAAAACAACATACGTATCAAGGATAAAGTATAACTTGTGGAGAAAAGTACACAATGCCGTCAAAGATCATCAGGCAGATGGATTGGCAAGAGATGTCAAGGCAGAAGTGTGAAAATTCTTAGATAAGGTTTTTGTTTTTTGTGACCAAGCCACCTTTAGCAAAAATGATCAACAAGCATTTAAAGAAGCGGTAAAGAGTTTTGAAAAGGCAATGAAAGAGGCTTGGACAACATGCTCGGGGGGGTCACTCATCATATGTAACCCTATCACGTGAATTCAACAGAAGGATATTTTTTATTTCTAAAATTTACAGAAATAAATATACATAAGGGACTATTTAAAATAGTTTTGGAAAAAATTTACAGATTTGTATAGAAAAGGGATACATTTTATTAATAAAAAATTTTACAGATAAGGGATTTTAAATATAGGCCTTGAACGCACGTGATATAGAGGGTTTATACATAGTGACCCCCCCGAGACAACATGTAACATCACTCATTATATGGTAAGAACAATATCTTGTTTTTGTGCATGTTTTTTTTAAAAAGCAAACATTATTAGTTTTATATGTTCTAATGCCCACTTGCCCATGTATCAAAATAGCATATAATCTACAATCACCTTCCTTTCTTTGTAAAAAATTATGGATGCCCTGCAATTTGGTCCACACAGGGAATGGAGAAATCACACTACATGGCACGAAATGCATTCTTTGGACATACACAACATTTTGGAGGAAAACGGAAAGCCAATGAGAGTTTAAAAGAAGTCTTCCAGTGGTTCTATCGAGGAATACTACAAAGGATTCAAGACAAGAAGAAAGTTATTACATCACAGGTTAAGCTAGCTTTCAGATTGGCTCAAAAGGAAAGAAGGAGGTAGATTTTGGAGAACTCAAATGCAGCACAAAGACATGCTCAGTGGAAACACTCAAAGATATTTGTAAACCACAAATGGGTAGATAGAAGCTAAGTGCTAAACTGTTCATCAATTGGTATCATCAAATGTAACAATTTCTTTTTTGCAATGAATAAGACGTGGATCTTTCGTTCATAAGAAGTCATTGTATGCAACCATTGAAATATTTGAAATGTACTACATATATTTCTATTTCAAAATGTACATTGTTTTTGTCACAAGTACACATAAACATAACTAAGACATTCTAAAATGACAGTGTTCTCACAATTCAACTCTACTTCTATCTTGTAAAATATACAATGCCATAGAGGCTATCCTTCCAATGGTTTGCCAACTTTGCTTGGAATCCTTCTTGTGACTTTGATTGGAGACCTTTCAGAGCTGAGGAGCAACCGAACTCTTCTCATCTTGTGCAAGAGTTGTTGTGGTCGTAGTTTGGTCTTCATCTATTTTATTGGGAAGGGCCACCAAACTTTGCAGATGGATCAGGTCCAGAGAGGTCCATCCTTGGAGATGGATCAGGTCCAAAGATGTCCATGCCTGGAGATGGATCAGGTCCAGAGATGTCCATGCCTGGAGATGGATCAGGTACAGAGATGTCCATGCCTGGAGATGGATTAGGTACAGAGATCCAACCAAGAGCAAAGTGAATGCCTCTGATCAACTCTGATGCTGACAAATTGGCTACATCGATGGTTCCTTCTAGCATGTGGATCACTTTCCCCATGGAAGGCCTCATGGTTGGATCCGTCTGCATGCACAAGAACGCCGTCTTGATCATCCTCTCAGCTTCTACTTCATCCACCGTCTCTCCCAACTTTGCATCAGGGATTTCCGACAGCTTCCCAGCTTGAACTTTCCTTAGTGCAATCGCTGGGAAGAAACAATCTTCCTTGAAGCTCATCGTTTGATCGTAGTTCCTCCTTCCGCTTATGATCTCCAGAAGTACCAACCCAAAACTGTACACATCCGTCTTCTCTGTTACGGCTGCTTCCCATAACCATTCCGGCGCCAAATAGCCTGGCGTGCCCCTCATCGTTGTCATCACAGGGGCGCTCTCGTCTCGGTTTACCAACCTGGAGAGCCCAAAATCGGCCACTCTGGGATTGAATTTCTCGTCCAGCAAGATGTTTTGAGGCTTCACGTCGAGATGAATTATCCTCTCTGAGCAGCCTTGGTGCAAGTATGCGAGACCTCGGGCTGTGCCGAGGGCGATCTGGAATCGTAAGGGCCAGCTTAGCGGCGTTTGATCATCTTGCAGAAACAGCCATCTATCTAATGAGCCGTTCGCCATGAAATCAAAGATCAGCAGCCTTTTCGACCCTTCGGCGCAAAATCCACGCAGATGTACCAGATTCAGATGGTGAATGCCGCCTAAAGTCTCCACTTCTGCACGAAATTCTTTCTTGCCTTGCCCCTGGCCACCAGTTTCTAGCTTCTTCACAGCCACGCGACGTCCATTACGAAGGACTCCCTCATATACCTTCCCATACGCTCCTGAACCGCGCAGCTTGCTGAAGTCCTGGGTAACTTTCCGGAGTTCCCTGTATGAATACCTGCTCGGCAATGCCTGTAGTTTCTCCAGAACCCACGTGTCATCGCTGTCCTCTTTCATGCGCCCATTTTTCCTGATGGAGACGAAGATTCCTAGACAAATAAAGACGAACAAGGTACCTAGCCCTAGTGCGACCAATATACCTACATACTTTTTCCAGCGGTGCCCCGAACTGGCCTCAACAGGACTGTCTTCTACCTTCAGAAACAGCAAAAAGGATGTGTTCTGCACGGCACGAAGTGTGCTCAGCTGAGTCGTGTAAGGGAAACACAACCCGCTATGATGAAATACTGCAACACACGAACAGTTATTTGAGCACCTCTGAATACAGTCCTCCAAAATCATGTAAGTTTGCCCCACGGAATACGCGTTTGGAAAGTAATCGATCCCGCTAAGGTTGAGAAAGTGATGGTGGAGCTCCGAACCGTCTGTCTTCCTTTCACAAGAAAGTTGTCCGGGTACAGAACAGCGCGCAAGATCTTGTTGCTGGTTTGCGCTCATTGGATCCTCTGATATTGTCACATTGCCTCCCAACTCTGTGCAATTACAAGAGCCACCAGCTGCACAAATACCGTATGGACCGCATGCGTTCGGAAGAAGGCAAGGATCATTTCCTAAAAGATCGAAGAGTTTCAACCATTGGCCCTTGTCATATGAATATCCCCTGAGAAATCCATCCTTCTCTATCCTTATGAAACTGATGTTATAGCTCGTTAAGTAGTCGTCGAAAAGCAACAATTCGGAATTTGGGCAGACAGAAGTATGTCGAGAATTGCAGAGTTCTGGTGCTACGCTGTCTTTGGAAAGAGGGCCGGAGAAGTCATTTAACAAAATATATCCACCTTCATGGACAAAATAGAACTGTTTGATGCAAGTATGTCGCACCGAGAATGAGTCGTTTCTGCCGTTACACCCATAAATCCAATAGGGCGTTGGATCGCTTCTTGGACGACTTATATCATATAAGGCAAGCCCTCCCACTTCCATGGCGAAGCTATAGGATCCCTGGGAGCCATCACGATCCGATACCCTACTGATAAGTTGCATACCCGGATAGAGAGGCTGAGATTGAAGCACTGTATCGGTGGGGTAATCCCAACTTTGCCAGATTGTGTCATTCTCGTTGGTAAAGATGGCAAGATTCCCATAGTCGTCGAGATATATTCCTGCTACGCCCTTGTTGCTTGTGTTCGTATTCCAAATCAAGCTTTGGTCGGCCTCGCGAAGGGTGAGATCTCCAGTTTCCTCCAGCCTTAAAATCGCATTCTCTCCTACGAGCTTGTCCCGATTAGCACTCCAGACCACCCTGGCGGCCGCTCGATTAGAATACTCAAAGACTGAGTCGTATGTCAAGATGGAAAAGGTGTAAGCATTGGGCGTGGAGTTCATGAAGCAGAGCTGGAAGTTCAGAGAGGCAGCGAAGGCATCGAAGCAGCGGGCGCTTGCGTTGTACTCTTGCAACGGGAAGAGAGCGTAGTAATTACCAGGACCGGAGGAGTTGATGAGAGTGAGGTTGCGAGGCAAGATTTTGATGATAGAATCGGCCAAAGGTTTTGCCTCGGCCAAAACAAACAGGGATAGCAATATGAAGACACGCTGGAACAACATGGTGTAAGCGGAGATGGAGGTGATGCGCAGAAGCAATTCCGATCTGGTGCATGGATCTGGCGAGCGAAATATCGAAACTAAAGACAGATGATATGGTGAACGAAAATGCAGTGATGGGCAGGTGAATTAAGAGCGCATCGCCGTATCATGCATGGATTATATTCTGATGATAGAATTGAAGTTTGAACACGTTCCTACGTGCATGCTCAGAAATTAACGCCCAAGAAAACCAATCCTTGGCTTTTGACTCTCATTCTGTCAACTTTGTAGTCCTTGCCGCCGGCTGCCGTCCCAAAAACATGTCTCTAGATTATAGTCTATATTCTATACTATAGAGATACTTGAACAAGTTGGAAATTTTAAAGTTCTTTTAATTGAAAATTTGCAGATTTTAAGCAAAACAAATACTAGATTGCCTTGGTCGTTGTTTGCTCCAAGGAAACATTTTGGCCATGTTGTACCTGAAATGCCTTGAAATTGGCAAGTTTTAAACAACATTTGCAAGTTAATTTTCAAAATTTGTTGCCTCCAAGGCGTTGGCCCAATGGTTTGGGCAATCCCTAGGTCATACGTTCAAATCTTGCAGGCTAGAGCTTGGTGTCCTAGCATGTGGTTCAGTGTATATATGTGGTGTTGTGTGTGGTGTGCATGAGATGTGAACCATGTGCCCACCCGGTCCAAGGCAAGTGCCGTGTGGGGGTGTGATTTTTTTTTAAAAATATACAAATTCACCACATTCAACCTTGACTTGTTCTGAACAATACTCCTCCTGTCCCTCCAAGGTTTCTATCCTTCTGAAGTTTTCGTCTATGTTGTAGCCTGTTGATATTCCCAAAAATCCTTTCTATCTTAAGTGTTGTGTTGCCCTGCCAACTAGATAGTCTAAGCATTTTTTTGCTTGATACTTGTTTGGGAGAGACTAAAGTGAAAATTATATAGAATGTGGGCTACTTTTTTATTAGCCTTCTCCTTTAGTGCTACCTTTTGTCAGGGCTAATCACATCGTTCACCTCTGGAATGGCTGACAGAAACTTAGCACAAAGACCTTTGTATAAATGGATGCTCAAGTATGTGTGGGTATGCGAATTTGTATGTGTGAGAGCATATGTTTATATTGTGGTCTACCTCCACAATCATTGGGCACTAATGGTGTAAGTGGGGATGTCATAGTAACTAGTCCTTACTATGTGTGATGGAGTTTGTGGTTTCCAACCCTACGAGTGATTATCATGGGAATGGGTGTTGTGTTTTTGAAGGATGAGTTTGGGCATATGTGTGTGTGTGTGTGTGTGTGTGTGTGTGTTCTCACTACACGGTATTGGTCAGTTTTTGACACTAATACCGACGAAAATAACACAAATTTATTTTTTTCCATGGGTGCAGAGCGTCGCAATATCATCGGTATATCCATTGGTAAATGCGTGTTGGTATTAGTGTCGGTATGTACAAAAGAAGAAGTGTCGGTATATATCAACACTGGGAAAGCATTAGTATATACCGACACTTAATACAAGCTTAAAGGAAAATTTGTGGGGGCCACACAATAGGGCTTGTTTCAGCCCCATTTTGCCCCACTACTACGTGTATTTTATTAAAAGGTAATAGTTACAACATGCCTGGTGTGAAATTGCCTAAAACTCTCCAATCATCATGTCTTATATATTACAAAATTTCCCTTAGGGAGATACAAAATGGAAACATTACCAAAAAAATACTAAATATAAAATGGCAAAGTTGCCAAAGGTATAGTACTACAAAATGGCAACATTGCCAAAAAAAAATAGTGTTATTTTAGAGATATTTTAGTCGTATCACTCCTTGTGCAACAATTTCTCAACCACCGCACACTTTCTTGGAGCTATTAGCTCCAAGCTAAGGAAAATGTAGATATTTACAATTTAGTATAGTTTCCTTGCAACCATCATGTTGGTTATTGGAGTTATTATAGTTTTCAACCACCGCGCTAGTTATTGGAACCATTTTCACTATAGTAACAACAGTTTTTTCAAAAATTTCTTGTGCAACGATCCCTATGGTTGCAGTAAAATGTAAACGGAGGGTAGAAATATGCCATTTGTTCTTCTTTAGAGCCACTTTCACTACCAAAGTAACAATAACAATAGTTTTGGCAATAATGGTACTACATTAAAATTGAAACAAAAGAGATTACATCCGATAGTTTTTGCCATAATAGTTACATCGAAATTGGAAAGAAATAAATTACATCCAAAGCAAACATTTAACAAAACAGATTACATACAAAGATGCTAGCACTTTGTCTTTGTGACACTTCTTTAAACACTTGTAGCACTTGTCAACACCACCACTATGGCAGGATTGGGTGTCACTTTTTGCCCTTGTTAGCACTTTCTTACACTTTTGACCTTGGGCCTTGTATGAAGGGGACAATATAAGCACCTCATAGTGTTATTGTAGGTAGGACTTTCCTACAATTTTGACCCAAAACTCCTCGTATGCAGGGGACAATAAGAGCACCTCGTAATGGAAATAAACTTTTTCATAACAACTTCTTTCAAGGCACTGGAAGAGGGAACTCAACTTGGAGGTGAGCTCAACATTTGATAGCATAGCAGGCAGGGTACTCAATATGGTGGTGAGCTCCAGCATGTTGATGCATGCTCTCAATGTGTTAGAGATTGTGGATTGAGAAGTTAGCAACAAGCTCATTCATGAATCAGTGGATAAATAAGGCCTTTCAAGATCTCGACTCAATTTGGGCTACTCTCATTCTTGAAAATCTTAAAAAGTTAAACTCAAAAGATGCAGACACTGGAAATAGATTCCTTTTGAGGTGGCACTAATGGGTAAAGAAACTTGTATCGCCAAAGGGATAGAACTCTAGAAGGGAATGTGACAATCATGGGAGTCAACACACCCATATATCAAGTGGAAGGGCTTTTCAAGAAAGATGGGCAACTTCTGTGGTCAAGACTCAATATGGTTCCCCATAATTTGGCTGAACGCATAAGCGATGAAGACTTGAAAGGAGAACTTAGAATTAACAAGAAGGGAATAAGAATCTACGGGGATCTGTGGAATCAAGAGTAGGGAAATTTGATGGAATATGGAAGTTTGATAGCCATGTATCAACTCAACAGATTCGACTTGAACACTGTATTAAAAAAATTTGGACTTCCTTGGGACTTTTTTTCTGAATTGGTCACCTCCACTAAATATCACTTAGTAAACTCATAAATTGGGTATTTTGGGAACACTAGGAGTGTAAGTTTCACATAATAAGCATTAAAATTAAGCATAAAGCTATGAATGTTATAGGAATTCCCTTCTGATCCCTTGCTATATGAGCAACCTTTGCCACCCTAATTGGGCGACCTTGTTCATCCAACTCTGAATTTACATCAGATGCCCAAACTGCAACAAACATACCCTCTTCAATCTCATCAGATGGTACAAACTCTGGTAAGGGTTTATCCCCCTTTCTACCACAGTATTTCCAACCTAAAAGGCATTGCACAACTTCTTCCTCATCTATTGCCATATTTGTATCCAATGTGGATCTTGGTGCCATAGCTTCTTCTGGCCAAAAGATTCAAAGTATTCAGTGCTCGTTAAATTTTCTTATTTTTGTAAACATTTGACAAGTGCCTCAACTGACTTGATTATCTCCCCATTTTGTATTTCCTACTCAGGATATTTTTGTGTCACACTTTGAAGATGTTTAATAAAGGCATCCAAGCCTTGCATTTTATTTGCATCAAGTGCTTTGTTCTTTGCAAGAACAATTCTAGTTTCCTTCAATGGAGTTATTCTCTGTAATAAAGCATATGGCTCACTCCATAAATGATCTCCATCCATTGAGTAGTGCTCTCATTGCATCAGTGGAATATCATTATGCATCATTATGCATGCTAAATCGGAAATAGCGTGGATTTGTGTGCCCTATTAATGCATCATCTCACCCTTTTAAATGTAGCTCCATGAATTCCTTCCAATCTACCATTCTCTCCAAGATAGCCACTTCTGATTCCTCCTTTTGAGAGCCTCCAATTTTTTTCCCAATTCAAGACATCATATCCTTTAATGTCAAAACATCCCTTGACTTTAACTCGCTAGAGCTAGCACTAAATATTTGATCTATGTCTTCATGTGTATGACCGACAAGAAGAAAACCAACTTCCACTTCTTCAAATATTTTCAAATCAACCATCATAAAATAATAGCAAAAAAATCACGTAAACAACACAACAATCTTTGCTATGATACGATAAGAGCAAAAATCAAATTGTACATACAAACACATAGAACATGCACAACACAATTTCTTTAGAAATAAAATTGATATCTATGCACACATGCAATCATGAGTTTCTAATACATAACTATAGCGTGGACCTTACAAGAAATAGCGCGGCTCATACAAATGATCGAGGTGCAAGAAAAATGTAGGTAAGCGGTAATGGGTCCAAGAAATCTTATTAAAGGAGGCTAGGCTATAAATGAACGAAACAGGAAAACATATAATAGCAATCACGATTCAATGAACCAAGATGATCTAGATCAAAATTCTATGATCCTACATCTTGAGATCGTTGGGAAGGTCGTCATCGAGATGAATCCAACTGGCCAAAGCGAGATATTCTTTGGAAAATAACCATGTGTATATACAATATATATGAATATATGATTGTAGACCAAAGCAAGGTGAATCAAACCAGCCAAAGTGAGCCATCACTCGGCCTTGATGATACTACCTAATAGAATGTCACTCGAGGCGAGATGAATCCAACTAACTAAAGCGAGTCATCATTCGATGGCCCCAAGTGATAGACAACATACATGAATACACATAGAAGCAAGCATACATAAGCATCACACATATTCTTCTCTACCTTTCCCTCTCTTAGAAGGGGGAGTGGTCCTCTTGGCCTTAGCTGAACTTTTGGATAATGGGAGTTACGAGATCTTTCATGGAACATATAGAGCCAACGGGGGGGGTTACCTTGCTCACTCTAGATCCCCAATTGGAAGAGAACTCATGATGGGTGGTAGTGGTGCAAACGTATGCTAGCTAGGTTAAACATCCTAAGGGGAACCACAAGGGTCATTTTCTCGAGTTTGGGTGTTGTAACTTGGAACCCTATAATTCTCTTTGGAACATCAATGTTGGCCAGATGTGCATCCAATTCTAAGAAAATTTCAGCTTAGGGAGAGGTGCATACCAAAATTCATTGGACTTTTTTTCATCCTCTTCCCTCTCACATGGTTGGAACAGCTTCAGGGATGTTGTCCAGATGGTTGTGTCAGATTCCACAGCGAAGAGTTGTCCTGACAATGGGTGGGCCTTGTAGGTGCACACGTTCACCCGCATGATTTGTTCCTCATGCTGCATATAGATGTTATTAGTACGCGAGTTGTGTATGAGACTAGACATTTGCAAGAAGGGCCTGCCTAGGATGGCTTCATATCCCAACTACCGGGTAAAGTCCATGACTACGAACCTGATAGAGTATGACCTGAATACTTTGATGTTAATACCGTTGAGGACTCCCAAGGGTTTTGCAGTTCCACCATCGCCTAACTTCCACCAGATGGGTTTGCTCAAGCACAGGTTTTTCCCACTTCATTAAGCATTCCTTAGTATAGACACTCACTCCTGCTCCTGTGAAGATAGTGGGAGAGAGGGAAGGAGTCTCACTTGCAGCTTTCTCACATACACAATGGGGGAATACACACAAAGGTGGAGGCTGAAAACAGTTTTCCTCTTCTTAGTTGTGAAAGCCAAAAGAACTCTTGTACAAAGAAAATAGAAGAACCCTATATGTGGGTCTCAAACCAAACTCAACTAACTAAGGTGGCTTACTAACTGAGCCACAAACTAGAGTAGATAAGGATAGCTGTCATCCAGCTATTATTCGTGGGCGGTGTACCAACCGCATCTCCAGCTAACAAGTCAGTGACATAAATACACAACGGTCACCCTGGCATATCGCGAGTGGAGCTCGATATCTCAACACTCCCCCTCGAGCTCAATCCCAATTCCTGCACACCAAGCAGGTCTCTGAACTTGCGCAGCTTCTCTGTGCCCAATGCTTTCGTGAATATGTCAGCTACCTGATCAATAAGTCAGTTTATGCTGACATAAACTAGATCAATAAGACCTAGTAAAACCTTCTCCCGCACATAGTGATAATGCACCTCAATGTGCTTTGTTCTAGCATGAAAGACTGGGTTCTTTGCCAAGTGTATGCTGCTCATGTTGTCACAATAAATGACAACTGGCCCATCTGTAGACTGATGCATATCATAGAGTAGCTTATGCAACCAAGCTACCTCACATGCAGCCATTGCTGCACCCCTGTACTCAGCTTCTGTGCTCGACAAGGCAACTGTAGGCTGTTTCTTGCTGCTCCAAGTGACTGCAGCACTCCCAAAAGAGAACACATATCCACTGGTAGATCGTCTATCAGAAATACTACCAGCCCAATCAGCATCAATGTATCCATGCAACTGTATCTGAACCCCAGCCTCATAAAATAGTCCATACTGCAATGTGGACTTCACATACCTGAGTATGCGTCTAGCTGCATCCAAATGCGGTTTCCTTGGAGCCTGCATAAACTGACTTACCAACCCAACAGCATAGCTCAAATCTGGCCTGGTAATAGTCATGTAAATCAAACTTCCTACTATGCGTCTGTACATAGTAGGGTCTTCCAGAAGCTCACTTGCATCTACGCTCAGCTTCACATTCTGCTCCAAAGGAACTGAAATAGGCTTACAGCCTGTCATCCCATATTTGGATAGCATGTCCAATCCATACTGCCTCTGCAAGAGCTGTATCCCACTTGGTGATCTAATCACCTCAATGCCCAAGAAATAACGTAGCTCTCCCAAATCCTTCATCTCAAACTTCTGCTTCAATAGCATTTTCACATGAAGGATATCTTCATCACTATCACCTGTGATGATCAAATCATCAACATAAATGACAAGCAGCATAATCCCTTTCTCTGTTTTTCTCACATAGAGTGAGAAATCTGCCTTGGAAATCTGAAAGCCAATAGTGACAAGATACTGTCCTATCTTGTCAGACCATGCTCTAGGTGCTTGCTTCAAGCCATACAAGGCTTTCTTCAACCTGCAAACAAACTCAGGATGAATAGCATGAACATAACCTGCTGGCTGCTCCATAAAGACCTCTTCTTGCAAATCACCATGCAAGAAGGCATTATTTACATCCATCTAATGTAAAGACCATCCCTTTGATGTAGCCATAGCAATGGCTGCTCTTACGGTTGCCATCCTTGCAACCGGGCTGAAAGTTTCTTCATAATCAATGCCATATGTCTGTGCATACCCCTTGACAACTAATCTTGCCTTGTATCTATTCACAGAATCATCTGCATTGTGCTTGATCTTATAAACCCACTTACATCCAATTGCATTCTTGCCTTTAGGCAAAGGCACCAATTCCCATGTAGCATTAGCATCCAAGGCATCCATTTCTTCATCCATGGCTTTCTCCCATTTTTCATTTCCCATGGCTTGCTCAAAAGAAGTGGGTTCTGGTTCCTGTATCACTTTGACCATATAGGCATAGTGAATGGCTGTTGATCCATCATATTTCAGCCTATCCATAGGATACCTAACCCTGGTAGACCTGCGCAAAATAGGCTCACTTCCAGGTGCTCTCAAAACATCCCTGGTCTTCCTTACTCCAGGTGTAACAACAGAAGGAATACCCAACTCATCATCAATGCTCTGCTCTGAGCCACTGGATTCACCATCCACATAAGAGTGACTTGCATTCACATCAAACATGGGCTGATCTACCTTCTCTTTTCCTTTTCGTGATACCTGCATACCACTCTCTACATTGCTTTGAGGAGATTCTCCTGATCTCAATCTGCCTGTCCATGGCGAAGTATGTGAACCACTGCTAGAGGACACTCTAGGTCCACTGATGTTTTGTGATTGCTGCTGTGAATTTTGTGCAGCATTACCATTTTGTGCATCTACATCAATCATCACATTTACTGGTTTATACCAGCTGCTCATCTCATCAAAAACAACATCTCTGCTCACTATGAACTTACGTGTAGAAGGGTTATAGCATCTATACCCTTTCTGCTGCAGAGAATAACCAATAAAGATGCACTTCTCAGCTTTTGGATCCAACTTGGACCTCAACTCATCTGGCACATGGACATAGGCAATGCAACAAAAATGAGAAATATCTGGTTTCCTACCAGTATACATCTCCTCTAGCGTCATGCCATGTATTGCTGCAGTGGGAGTCCTGTTCATTATATAAACTGCTGTAGCAATTGCTTCAGCCCAATAATAATCTGGTAGATCTTTTTCATTTAGCATAGCCCGAGATACCTCTCCAATATGCCTGTTTTTCCTTTCTGCAATTCCATTTTGCTGTGGGGTATGACTGCATGAATATTGCTGCTTTATACCATGCTCCTGCAAGAACCTTGCAAACTCATTTGAGAGGTACTCTCCCCCTCCATCTGACCTTAGGCATTTTATTTGCAGGCCTGTTTCTTTTTCAACCATAGCTTTGAAAGCTTTGAAGTGCCCAAACACTTCACTTTTCTTTTTCATAAAATACACCCAAAGTTTTCTGCTGAAGTCATCAATAAATGTGACAAAATAGTGACAGCCACCAATAGATGCAGCTTTAGTAGTCCACACATCAGAGTGGATTAATTCCAATGGCTTTTTACTCTCTTGAACATGCCTAGGAAAAGGTTTCCTTGCCTGTTTCCCAAATTGACAGGCTTCACAAACCTTGTGCATTTTTGCAACCTTGAATTTAGGCAATCCTGCAACAATATTTTGGGCTTGCATTGATTTAAGTCGCTGTATATTAACATGACCAATGCGTTTGTGCCAGATATCAATATCTGCAACTACATCGGTCCCATGTGCAAACATTGCTGCACTCAATTCAGGCATGTCGGCATCCAACGTAAACATCCTGCCCTTCTTCTTTCCTTTTGCTATCAAGCGACCATTATTTTTCATATCCTCAACAAAGCATCCATGAGGATTAAATCTGACCTGCAAGCCCTGCTCAACCATCTGACCAACAGAAACCAGGTTCTTGGTGATGTTCGGGACATGAAATACATCAGACAAGTATTTCTTTTTCCCATCCTGCATAGACAAAGGAATTTTGCCAATCTACACAATAGGATGTGCAGTATCATCACCAGTCTCCACAAATCCTGGTTTTTCCATTTTCCTTGCATCCTGCATCCATTCAGCATGACCTGTCATGTGGTTTGATGCACCTGAGTCAACATACCACACATCATTGCTTTCTTCTACACCTTTCACAGAATTTGTCATATGCTGCACCATAAACAAATGCTCATTTCTGTCATCACCCTGTCTACTAGAGGATGCGTAATTGCCTTGCTGCAATTTTCCATTCATAATGTCATTCTGCTTTTTGTAGCAGTCTTTAGCCATATGCCCCATTTTACCACAGTAGTAGTATTCAACATTGCTGTTTGCATTTTGGCCTCTCTGCCATCCACCACGACCTCTTTGGCTCCCCTTGCCTCTAGAGTTACCACGTCCTCCTGCATAGGACTGGTTTTCTTGAGTTTGCTGCATATTCTGATTTCTACCACGGCCTTCAGATCGGCCTCCTCTACCTCTGCCTCTACCCCTTCCAGCATTTGAGTAGAAGACAGTTTCTTTTGAGGTTCCTCCTGAAGAAGATGCACCACCATTTCTCTGCTCTTCAGAAATTAGAAGAGCAATCAACTCCTCAAAATCAGGAAATTTTTCACGGACGGCAATGGATGTCCGGAACTGTGCATAGTCCTTTCCTAGACCATTCAAGGTCACAGAAACTAAATCGTCATCATCCACTGGCGACCCAATGGAAGCAAGTGCATCCGCAATTTTCTTCACCTTCATGTGGTAGTCATTGATGCTCATATTTTCTCTCTGCACATTGTGCAGCTCCTGCTTGAGCTTTCCTGGCCTGCGTATTTGTGCTGTACATTTTAGCCAAAGTATCCCATGCCACCTTTGGCGTACTTGCATCCTGAATATGCACAATCATGGAGTCCGAAATACTGATAGACAGCCAGTACATAACTTTCCTCGCTCTCTCATGCCATCCTTTGAATGCCTGCATTTCCTGTTGATTGGGAACATTAGGAAGAACACGTTCTTCTTCATTTCCTGTAATGAACTCCCAATAGCCTTTTCCCATCAAGAAATTCGTCATTCTAAACTTCCATGCCTGGAAGTTGTTCTTGTCAAGCTTTTCAGTGACACTCTGTGAAAGAGAATCAGATGCCATTACAGAACACTGCAAAATATTCTGTCACTGCAAAAAACACAGCTTTTGCCTCACACGGGCAGATCTGCAAAACTGACGAAAGTGGTATTTCACCACACAGTCACTTCCTAGTGACGATTTTGCATCAACAGGCAACAAGCATGAATCTGCAACTCCCAATATCTCTGCACATAGGCATACGATGCAATTTCTGCGGCAACTTTTAACCGACTAGCCGAGCAGTGGTCGCACAGCAAAAACAGGGCCTTTTTCTGAGTGCCTATGGAGAACTTCCGCCTGCAAAACGGGCCCCGAAATGACCTCGAATCAGAAAAATAAAGTCACTAAAGGCTTCGCCCTCACCCGCAGCATATAATGCCCTCTCGCCACACCGCGAAGGGCGTCTCAATCTGAGACAGTGCACTCTTCCACTTCCGGCTGTGCTACGTGCAGAGATTTGCTCCCAAACTCGAAAAAGTAAAGCAACACTGGTCCTCTTACCAGGACACCGTGAACTTGGTTTGCTTTCTTGAGCTCCTTACCACGAACAAGGCTCGGATACCATGTGAAGATAGTGGGAGAGAGGGAAGGAGTCTCACTTGCAGCTTTCTCACATACACAATGGGGGAATACACACAAAGGTGGAGGCTGAAAACAGTTTTCCTCTTCTTAGTTGTGAAAGCCAAAAGAACTCTTGTACAAAGAAAATAGAAGAACCCTATATGTGGGTCTCAAACCAAACTCAACTAACTAAGGTGGCTTACTAACTGAGCCACAAACTAGAGTAGATAAGGATAGCTGTCATCCAGCTATTATTCTTGGGCAGTGTACCAACCGCATATCCAGCTAACAAGTCGGTGACATAAATACACAACGGTCACCCTGGCATATCGCGAGTGGAGCTCGATATCTCAACAGCTCCCCCATCTAGGATGGCATCAATCTTTTGGTGCTGATAGGTTATGGGGATAGCCGCATTCGTGTCATCACCTTCAAAGTATTGGCCTAACTTATTGATGGGAACCTTGGGTAAGTTCTACCCCTCCTCTGGCGATTGATCAGCCTTAGGGCTAGCAGGTCCTGGAGGCATGGATCATCCATTCATCCAGTTGGATAGGTCTCACCCAAGGATAGGATTCCTTCTCAACAAGGAGGTGATTGGCATTTTTACCTCCGTCTAAAGGAAGGCAACCAACCTAGCACTATCACAGGGTTCCCATTAGGCATTAGGAAAAAAGAGAACTCATTTTGGGGCCTCGTAAGAAATTCATTATTTTCTCTTTTATCTCTCTTCTAAAATGTGGAGAAAGCAATAAAATATGGATATCTGTCAGTTCAACACTACAGGTGTGTCAGTCCAGGGAGGAATAAAAAATTCCTTTCAAATAATTGAGAAGACGCTGCATTAAACTCTGCATATAGATTCTCTTTCCATATAGATTCTTCATCTCTTTTGATGGCATTCTAGTGGCCTCTCGTAAAGAACCCATCATGCCATCACTAATCTATTTTTTTTCAAATATTTGAATGGTTACCGCGAAAGATTAGATGAGTTTTATAAAAATCAGACAAGATGAAGAACCCTCACGACATGGCTATGTGCAACCATGCTGTTGAAGAAGAACCTCAAAAGAAGCGACTACACCATTTGCACATTGATTAAATTTAAAAATGATGCATTATGTTTATTACATCCAAAATTTTTGGTACATTTGAAGAAAATCTTTAAAAAATCTTATATAATTGATAAAATTTATAAAAGCAAAGTTTTGTAATACATATTTAATTATAATGTCCCCTCTAACTTATATTATTCATGAGTCAAAGTTATTAATTGAATTAAAAAATCAATCTAGCTCTAAATATAAGCAATACCTAAGAGTAGAACCTTCCCAAAATGTTACTTGGAGTATTACATCAAAGCGTGTATTACTTGGGGGTTCAAGTTGCCAACTCCCATTCTATGTAAATAATAAATACAAGTGATCACATGCAATTATGTCTTATTGTTTTCAAATGTGATGTAATGTCCAAGAAGTAAATATAACTTCCAAATAGCTACATATATATTTCATATACACAACATAATACATATTAATTTGTCTCATCCATGCATGAGGTGGTGTATTTTGGCACCATTGGGATTTATTAAGTAAATAAAGACTCATATCTAACTAAACCTACATAATCTTTAAAAGTAGTACATTTTCAAAGATCATATACCCATTGATTTAAAATCCCAAACACAACACATACATCTATACCTCATCCACAAGATCCCAAAGACAAACTACTACCTAATAAAGGAATTCATTCTAAAGGAATCCATGCCCCATGAGTTGTTTTCAAGACTTAGATCTACACCTCATCGACAAGATCCCACAAACAACCTAGCTACTCTCATCCATGCA
Source organism: Dipteris shenzhenensis (assembly GCF_047967505.1). Taxonomy (NCBI): domain Eukaryota; kingdom Viridiplantae; phylum Streptophyta; class Polypodiopsida; order Gleicheniales; family Dipteridaceae; genus Dipteris; species Dipteris shenzhenensis. Next base: position 13,577,254 of record NC_141617.1, on the reverse strand, counting down.
CAACCTATTGTTCTTCATCACTAATTCATGTAGTAATTCAAAGTTGTCCTGGCTAACTAATCACAATAATTAACCTAAAGTAATACATTTTGAAAGAATTAACATGATAATTTACATAACAAAATATAGATATCCAATGTGGTATACAAAATTTCTTGGTATATTCAATCACAGACCACCTACATTGAAGAGTACAAATTAGGTTTGTGTAATTATATTCAATTATGCTCAAGTATATATATATATATATATATATATATATATATGAGAATCTACCAACATTTGTTTGAAAACAAAGATATTAGATTTTAATTAATTTGTTAATGTGTACCCGTTCACAATGCTATGGAAGAACAAAGGTATCAGTTTCATCGGTCCAGGTCTAGTGGAGTCAATGGCAAAGAAACCACATTTGTCTCTCCTTATTGTAGTATTGGGACCATTGTAGATAGCTCTAAACCATTTGACATCAAGAATGAAAATACTAAAACTTCTAAAAGAAACTTCATAGCTATCATGTATGTTCCCACAATAATCTAACTGCAAGGAGAGAAGATTGGTATCAGAAGCACTTGCTCGACTATATTGTACAAAGTTAGCCATGACTCCACAATCATATGGGACTCTCCTTAAATCGATGCGTTCCACATGAAAATGTCTTCCATGTCACAACAATGCACTGTACTTTTTGTACTACAAAAGAACACGATTAAAACAATGAGGATGCGTTTTCTAGTGATTGTGATCATAAATACCCAAATTAAGTAGAAAAGAAACCAACTTACATGTGGCATACATCAGACTACAAGCTCTCTCTCTTGATCAGTTACGTCCTCTCCATCACATTTGGCTTCATGAAGAAAACAATTTATAGGAAAGAGATACTAAGATCAAGGCTCCAAACCTCATCAAGGCTGAGACACTTGTGTTTGACCATCCCTACCTTGCTTGCAAATTCAAGATTGAGAGGCAAGCTCATAGTTTTGACATCCTCGCATCATTATACAACAATGTTGATGCCAAATCTCGCATCATGGTCTCATGCTCAGACATCTCACCCCCATCTCCCATGGTGCCTCTAAAAAAAGAATCCATCATGTTCGCCATACCCTCATCCTCCTTTAGAGGATCATCCTCATGCATGTGCTCCCTTGCTCTCCTCATCCTATATAATACAATGATGCAAGCTTATTGCATGCGTGTAATAAGGACAAGCAATATGAATATCCATGAATCATTAAAATATCATTGGTTTATCGATGATGCACTAGCATGTCAATGTACATCCTCTTCGGGTGGCACCTCTCCATACATCTGCAAGTGGCACATGATGACAATACGGTGCTGATGACGAACCCCTCACATGCAATGTGTGCAAGACAAGGAAATCTCTTATGAAGCCACTCCAAACTCCCCAAAAGTGGCCCCCTATCTGATGAGCTGTCACTACTCATCCTATCCACGACCTGCACACATCCACAACAATCCACCCAAGACAATTCAAGCACCCAAACACCCAAATTTCTCAAACCCAAAACCCAAAACCCTAGAAAACCCTTGTTTCATCGGTATGAGCGTCGGTAAATACTGATGCCCATACCAATGCCATACCAACGATGTGCTTTATATACCCACACTAATATCAATGCCCATATTGACTTTTTTTGGGAACTAAAACCACGTGCTGCTCGTCTCGTGATGCTATTTGTTTTTTTATGTGTTCTACTCCCTCGCTTTTGCTTTTAGTTCACAATAACCCTTGCCTCCTCCCTCCCCCTCCCACCTCTCCTACGTTGTCCCTCCACACCTACAAGTCTTGTTCCAGCTCTCTAGGAATTCCTCTTTTCCCCTTCTATTTCAAGTTTGTTTGGTTTATTTGTCTTTCTTCCTACCTCTCCTCTTATTTCCCTTCCTCTACTTTCACTTTCCCTTCCTTTCTCTAAAGCTTCTCTCCTCCTTTCTTTTCCTTTTCTTTCTCTAAAGGAAGAAACAATACACAAAAAACAATCATGAAAGAGAAGAGTGTGAAAGCTCTACCTATTGTTTTTGTGCTTTCTTCTTGTCTTTAGTCTTCTATTGGTCTCCTTAATCCAATCCCTTTGAAAATTTTCTTCCCCAAACTCCTCCTTTCACTAATTAGTTTTCTTATAATGGTATGTTTCCTCTCTTTTATAGGGCTAGGACATGAAACACCTCCTCTTTCGAGCGGGATTATCCAGTGCCAGGACACATCGTTTCTAGGTAAGAACGTGCTTCCCTTGTTTTCCTATTTTTCTATTCATGATTGCATTGGCCTGTAGCTAGCGCCTTAAGCACTAGCTAGAATGATGGGCACAGGAACTCTTATCCTCTCTTTTATCCTCTCTTTTATTCTCTTTTATTCTCTCTTTTATTCTCTTCTATTCTCTCTTTTATCCTCTTTTATTCTCTCTTTTATTATCTTTTCCCCTCTCTTTTCTTCTCTCTTTTCCTCTCTTTACTTCTCTTTTTCCTCTCTTTTCCTTCTCTTTTTGGCATGCCCTATGTGCCATAGGGTAGAGGAATGGTTAAAATCTTGAAAGGTAAAATAAGGTTTTATGTATTTGAATGACGTGAAAATAGGGATTGGTTGTTTGTTACATGGGGAATTGAGATTTTTTCTCATAGCATGTGTTATACAACAATAAGGGGTTTGCTTGCATGCCCCTTAAAAGCAAAATTCCTCGAATTTCAAAGATCGTTATGGAGTGTCGTCTCTACAGCCTAGATGACACTCTTTTTCTTATTTTCTTCATGGCCTCCAGTTCCTACAAAGTGCAGAGTGGTTTGGCATGCTCTGCATGCTGCTTTCATGGCCCTCCTCCTCCTATTGCTACTCGTTGATGGCTAGTATTATCGAATGTTTTCTCTTGGAATTCAATGGACTATGGCTTTTGTGTGGCAGAGCTGTGAAGGTGCCGTTTGAGGTTGGCGTGCTCTCTTCTATCAAATCTCGCGAAGATTCAGTAATCATGTTCATCGCAGGTTCCCCCTTCTATAAAACGGAAGTATTCTTTTGTTGCGCTCACTCGTCATTCATGATTGTGAGTAATTTTCCTCTTCCTCCAAACTTTGTGATGGCTGAATTTGATGTCTTTCTTGAAGCAATGGAGACAAAGACCAATAAATTTGGTATTGGTACACTTATGTTATAATGAGTCTTCAACTTTGATTCCCTCCTTCATTTCATGAGAAATGCTCTGCATTTCATGCTTGAAGATTGACAGGTCCAGTGAGATGAAATGATTCAGAAGTCTACCGTCTACTTTATTTGTATGTATAGTTGAAGCTCTGGTTCAAAAACTGTCGAAGAACGTGTTCCCATATGCATGCATGATTAATAGAGTTGCCTGTACTTAGTGACTTTGCATAGAGTTGTAGTTCTCCTTTGAGAGCGTGTCCAAGAACATGTCACCTTATGCATGCATGATTAACTGAGATGGCTCAACGTCGTGAGTTCTAACTGTTCATTTGCATGTAAAGCTGGCTAGACACTATGGAAAAAACATTGTGCTTGAAGGAGAAGGCGAAAGTGGTGGATATCTTTCTGGTTCATGCCTCACAATATCTTTCATCTTTTTCAATGCTTTCTAATATGAATGCTTCCGTCTATTTGATGCAATCATTAGACACGTGATTCTATTGTTTGTTTGGTATTGCAGATTTGGCAACTTCAGTGAAGGTGAATGCTATACGTGTCTCCTGCACAATTTTTGCTACTACCCCTATGCTCTTGAGTAGTATTGGCAAACTGCTTAGGGTCAATATTTTCTAGGGTGTAGCCAATCACAAAACTATTACAGGACCATTTTGGGGCTGCGACACGATGCACTCCTAGGTGAATATTTGAATTTTGTGCGGACCTCCACTCTCGTCAGAAATTTTCCCGATGTCATGAAGGCGCACTGGCATAATAATGAGATGCAATCTATTTGTTCGGAACACCGCATATCTCAACACATGGCATCTCTGCACTGCTTTACGCAGTGCAATCTCTGGCCTACGCCACCTGATCACTTATCATCGCGCAGCCTTTTGTTGTAGCTTTGCCACCTGTCACTGTGCACGAACCCATGCAAATAATTAAAATTGAAGGTTGGCTTGGCCATAATAATTAGACTCAATCTATCATTCTAAACATCACCGCACCGCAGTTTTTGTCCTAACCACCTATCATCGTGCAGCCTGTTGTCACTTCTTTGCCTGCAGCCCATGCAAATCATAGGTTGGCTTGGAGAGACCACCACGCTAGTTTTTGGCATAATAATGAGACACAATCTATCATTTTGGGCATCGCCTCAGCGGAGTCTCTAGTTTGACCATCTGTCATCACCCAGAATTCAAGGTTGTCTTGGAGAGACCACCGCATTGGTTTTTGGAGTTATATCTCCGTTACCTATTTTTACGTATTATAGGAGGAGGTTTATGTTGACCAATGTGCTGGCAAATAGAAGGAGATCTATGAAAGCCACTGCATTGGTTGTTGGAGTTATACATTTGTGTACCAAGAAAAATGTATTCTGTTGTGCAACCAAGCAAAATGCAATTGACGATATGACCCTTGAGGGTCCCCTTTAGAGGCAAGGGACATATCAACATGCCATTTCTATCTAGTGGCATCCTAGATATTGTATACTGCATGTCGATATGGCCCTTGCCCCTAGAGGAGACCCCCCAAGGGCCATATCATCAATTGCATTTTCTGAAAGTTTAATTGTATTTTTCTAGATGTATCTCCATGCAACCACAACGATGGGGTCGTTGGAGTTATTTTAGTGCTATTTTGGTCATAAACCAAGGAAATTGTAGTCCTTCTTTCTTGGTATTTTAGTCCTTATTGTAGTAAATATAAATGAGGAAAAAAGTATAATTTATCGAGTAAAAGATATTACAAGGTCTATCTACATCCAATAACAGGTTATATAAAAATTATCAACTTATACCGAGCAAAAATTGAACAGAGGATCTTACATTTATAAAAACTCAACAATTGTTCAGATCCTTAAAGGCAAAAAAATTATAGATAGCAGTCATAACCATTTAAATAAAAATATGAAAGCTGAGAACAATGCATACTGAGAGCCTCAAATTGAACAAAAAGAGAATACATAAATGCCTTAGAGACCAACTCATGGGGTGCACCACTTAGAAGCCCTATGTATCACGTGCGTTCAAGGGGTATTTAAAAAAGCCCTCATCTAAAACTTTTCCCCCAATAAAAACACCCCTCTTTACTTATGAACTAAGTGATTTTTTTCTAAAGTTAAATTAAAAAACCCCTCTTGTTATTGTAAACCTCTTAACATTCTCCAAAAAATTAGATTAAATTACCCCTCCTTTTGAATGCACATGGTACACTAAAATTTTATGAGGTGAAATCCCGAGGAGACAAAAAAATTACACCCAGTGAGCCAAAAGATCATTGAGAGCCCAAAAGATTATATCGAGCCTCGTTTGAGCAAGAGGGAATCGGTACAACTCAGTTTTCTTCTAGTCTAGCTTGTTGCATTCTTGGGGGGGTCACTAAGTATAAACCCTCTATATCACGTGCGTTCAAGGACTATTTTTAAAATCCCTTATCTATAAAATTTTCATTAATAAAATGTACCCCTTTTCTATACAAATCTGTAATTTTTTTCCAAAACTATTTTAAATAGTCCCTGATGTACATGTATTTCTATAAATTTTGGAAATAGAAAATATCCTTCTATTGAACTCACGTGATAGCGTTACATATGATGAGTGACCCCCTTGAGGTTGCATTAAAAATTTTTAGGGAGCCAAAGGAGGATACGATGGAGAGGCCAAAGACCATGCACATTGCTAGGACTCAGATTACGGCCCCCCCTAGCAAGTCAAGAGTACTCTGCCCTAAGAATATTGAGGCCTTCATCAACATCTAGGGGGGACCCATCCAGCAAAGCCATAAAGAGGCCCTCTATATGCATCCCATCTAAGGTGGTGACATGTAGATGTGTGGGGAATCGCCTATGGGAATGAAGGGTCTCCACTAGTGCTAGCATTTCTACTCTAGGTAGATATTATTGGGATCATAGAGCATTGAGGGGGGGTGGTACTAGGCATGCTGAAGATGAGTGGGTGAGCAACAAATGAGCAGGGGAGCAGAGGTAGTAATTGATGAGAGTTGGAGGAGGGAGCATGGAGCGAAGTAGAGCAGGGGAGGAAAAGAGCTAGAGGAGGGGTGTGGAGAAAAGTAGCAAAGCATGTGGAGCAAAGTAGAAGAGCATGGGCAGATCAGAGCAACGTAGTAAAATCCCAAATGCCACTGATCTTATATATATTATAAAGTTTGAGGCACCGCGGTGGTTAGAGCTCAAGGTTCCATTCATATTAATTTTGCAGGCCACCACGGTGGAATCCCCCAGACAGTCTAGTAATTATGAAGAAGATTCCATGTGGCACCACTCCAGTGGCTGGTAATTAACTGCCTGCCTGGTGGAATCTTAGCCACGATAGACATGGCTGATGAGAGCCACCACCACCAGGCAGCAATTCCCATAAAGGTAAAACATGCAGCTATAATCACTCATTACCATGTCTAATCACTAATTACCACACTAATTACCATGTACATTAGTTCTCTACTGAGCATGCAAGCCCAGTGACTAGTATTTTTTACTACACTCGTAGTGATCATGCATGATAAAACACGGTGGTGGGTGAGCAGTGGCACAGTGGAATCATAGCCATGGCAGATGTGGCTGATGATAGCCACCACCATCGGGCAGTAATTCCCACAAAAGTAAATCATTAAGCCTAATCACCTCCAATCACTCATTACCATAATTTATTGCACTCATAGTAATCATGCATGCAAGCCCGATGGTGGTAACTGGAAGCTGAGTAATTGTGGGCCATTGTGGTGGCTGGTAATTAACTGCCTATCCAGTGGGTCTTAGTCGCCACCATAGACGTGGCTGGGAATCTTAGATGCCACCACCTCTAATCATTCAATACCATGCAAGTCAATACTTTCGCCTTGAATTATTCCTCAATTATTCAAAATTTGGGCCAACCATCGCGGTGGCTCTCACCTTGACAGTATTCGGGCTACAACTACAATGGCTCTCACCTTGATAGTGTAGTTGGGCTACAAACCGCTATTCCATTCCCTTAACTATTTCCTTTTCTATCCCTCTCGAATGTTTCATTCTCCCTTGCAATCTCAAGCCTCCACTATTCCATTTCCTTCACTGCTTCATCTTCTATCCCTCTCGACCATTTCTTTCTCCCTTCTTGCAATTGGACTGCAAACTCAAGCCTCGAGTATTGCATTTCCTTCACTATTTCATCTTCTATCCCTCTCAACCATTTCTATCTCCCTTGCACTCTTCCTGCAACTTTTATTCCTCTTGTAATGGACCCTACATAGTTCGGGAGCTCCTCACATGATCTTTGCTCCTGCTTTGCAACATAGTGCGAGAGCCCCTCCTCCCCTGATCTTGAAATTGTGACATATGGGAGCTGCTCTCTCGCTCTTCGAAAGCCGAATTTGGATGCTCTCCAAAACGTGAAGGAGGGGCAACTAGTCTATCAAGGTCAAAAGATTACCATCAATGAAAGCGTAATTGAAAATGCTCTAGGAATTTTTGGAGGCAATTTGCAAGCACACTTTTTCGAGAAGCAGTGGAAGAGACAGTATATTCTAGATGTATATCCCAACGCTCAGATTAGTAAAGATGGTGGTCAAGATTTCGAGCTTGCCAATAGACCGTGTTGAAGAAGACCATTCACTTCTTTCTTGATACGACCGGGTGACCTGCAAGTTTTAGCAGGTTCAAGCAACAGTAGAGCAATTGAAAGCAGAAAGAATAAATGCAAGGATGAGATTCAGAGTAACATACAGGCGATCGCAACCATATCCATGGGATCTCGCCCTTCTCCCCACTCACATGTCACTTGATTGGCTACAACTGGCTCTACGTAAAGACGAACGCGATGGAGAGACAATAAATAAGCACGAGTGAGAGTTATCATCTGAATGTATGATGCATGTAAGTTTCTTACCTTTTGACATAATTAAGTAATTATTTGTGGCAATATACGCTATAAAATAGATGCATCTTCATTGTTTTAATGATGCTCTTTTGTAGTACAAAAAGTACAGTGCATTATGGTGATATGGACGACATTTTCACATGGAACACATCGATTCAAAGAGAGTCACATATGATTGTGGAGTCATGGCTAACTTCACACAAGATAGCTAAGCAAGTGCTTTGGATACCAATTTTCTCTCCTCACAGTTGGATTATTGTGGAACCATACGCAAAATCTATGAAATTGATTTCAGACAATTTAATATTTTCATTTTTGATGTAAAATGGTTTAGAACTATTTACAATGGTCCCCATGTGACAATGAGAAAAGACAATAGGGGTTTCTTTGTAATAGACTTCACCAAACTTTGGACCAATGAAAGTGATACTTTTGTTCTTCCCGAGCATTGTGAGCAGGTGCATTCTAATGATTTAATTAATCGAAGCTTTCATTTTTAAAGATCCATTGATACATGTACTATTAACTAGAAAATAATTCAATGCATGAGGCTAGACGCTAGGCATGGCGACGCTCGAGGACCATGGAGGAAAAGGGAATGTGAGGGAAGAAGCGTTAACATAGGTGGGGAAAAAGGATTAAGAGGGGTTGGAATGAAGATGGGGACTATGGCACAAGGGGGAAGGGAGAGGGGAAGAGGAGCATGTACATGATGGGAGGTGGAATGTAGAGATGGAGACATCAAGGGAAGAGAGTCATGCTTTATTTGAGAGATGGGGGGGGAAATCAAAGTACTAGCTAGGTGGCTTTACAAGAATGAGCATGTTCCATCAAGGAATAGCCCCCTTCGTTTATAGCCAAGAGAGGGGGTCTCTCCCAATAAATGCATCCTCCCACATGCATGGTATGTGTGGAAGAGTGTCCCATGTGGGCTAGGGGGTTACGCACTCTCAATTGTGTGCGACAGCCCTTTGCCTCATTTTTCTACATACATCAACCCCCATATCCCAAGTCTAAGATACTCCCTTGGCCTCTTCCCAATTTTAGAATACATTCAAACATCTAGGAGGACAAGTGGAGGGTTGACACAAGGAATCTTGCCACCTTATCCTACTTTCCCATTATTTAACTTGCATTCTTGGACTTTCTACACCCCCCCCTACATGGGCCTATCCTACATAGAGGGAATAATCCAATATAATATCCGTCTCCACCTATTTTATATTACTTCTCCCATGGTCCTTGGGCCATATCTCACTAAATGCAGGCGAGGGGACCGCCTAGGTGGAGGGGTGGTGCATGGAGGACCCATGCCACCTTATCATTTTATATTATTACTACCATGGATTATGTACAACACACGTTATGGGTCCTCTTACATGGAAGGGTGGCACATGGTCATGCCCTGCCACCTCAACCCTGGGCCTTATGCACACCATATTTTATTATACTATTGCCACATATACAAGCACACACACATATTTATGCCTTTTACTTTGGTCAACTTTATCCATAACAGTTCCCCCCCCCAGGCAGGCAATGCACATCATTTCCATGCCTGGGATCATCACACACAAAGAAGGGCTTGAGACAACGCTTGTTGATCACCTTCTTGCCATATGGCTCATGCAGCTCCTGAACTTATACAGACCCATTGCTACATTTCTTGATGACTTTGTATGGACCAGTCCACAGTGGTAGGAACTTCTTATCCATTTGGTGGTCCAATGTGTTATCAAAGCATAGCACAACATCCCCCTCAGCAAAGTGTCTTTCCCTTCCCTTGTGAATTTTAGCATCCAAGCGGGCCTTTTGTCGATTCTTTTGGATCTCTATTTGATGTAGTGCAAGGCATCGGGTTTCATCTAACTTCTCGAGTTGTACCAACCGGGCCTCTACATGTTCATCTTCTGTCATCCTCTATTCTTGTGCCAAGGCCGGAATCTCTATCTCTAGGGGTAAAACTACCTCAGTACCATACACCAACTCAAAAGGAGTGTGACCTATAGATGTTTTATGAGTGATGTTGTAAGCCCACACAGCTTCAGTGACCTTCTGATCCCACTGGCTCCTATTCCGTGTGGCCATTTTTCCCATGGTTTTACAAAGGAGGCCATTGGTCCACTCCGTTTGTCCCATGGATGCTGGATAATAGATGCTAGAAGTGCGATGATCAATACCCATGCGATCCATGAGCAACTCCACTGCTTCATTTAAGAATGGACTCCCATTGTTAGATACTATTTCCATGGGTGTCCCAAACCTTGTGCAGATACGTTCAAATATGAAATTTGAAACTGCCTTACCATTTTCAGTAGGGAGGGCAATAGCTTCAGCCCACTTAGTGACATACTGAGTGGCTACCAGAAGAAACTTTTTTTGTCGAGAAGTCATGGGCAGGGGCCCAACAAAATCTATTCACCACTTCTGGAACGGATGGATGGACATCACTGGGTGATGTTTCCCAGGATGCAAATCCTTCCTACGAAAGAATTGGCATGGTTCACAAGTTTTGCAATACATAGTGACATCCTTGAACAAGGTCGGCCAGTAGTACCCAGCATGTAAAATCTTCTTAGCTGTATAGTCACCGGCATAATGGCCTCCACAAAATCCATCATGATAATGCTTCAATACCTTAGGTAGTTCATCTGCATCAATTGCCCGTCTTAGTACCCCATCCAGGCCTTAAGGGTATAACACCCCATCAAAGAGAGTGTAGTGCCTACTATCTCTACGGATGTTCTTTCTCTCATAGCTAGTACTTTTTGGAGTAAAAGAGAAAGTGGTCAAAAACCTGTAGATTCCACCATACCATGGATCCCCAACTTCTATGGCCGCTATAAGGGTTACATCAAGGCACTCCTCTAAATCAATCAAAGCATTCTTCAAGTTGGAACAACCCCCTTTTACAAATTTGAAAGAAAATTCATATTCTTGTAAAACTGCCAACCATTTGGCCAACCGGCCCATGGGATTTGGTGATTGAAGAACCTACTTTGCAAGACCATTGCTACAGATTATAATGAAGGACTTTCTAGCAACATAATGCTTAAATTTCTCAATGCAGAACACCAAAGACAAAGCATGCTTGTCAGCCTCAGAGTAGCATCGTTCAATTTCGAGCAATTGTCGAGAAGCAAATCGAATGGGATACATGAACCGATCCTCCCCTTGCTGGAGAAGAATACCCGCCAGAGTGTGCTCATAGAAAGTCTTTGACCAATCAGGATTGCATAGAATGGGTCCTAAAGCCAAAGCACAAGCCAAAGCACTCTTGATTTGTACAAACCCATGATCACAATCCTCATCCCAAGAGACATCAACTCCATCTTTTAATAGCATAGTCATGGGCTGTGTCAAAGCAGCATATTGATCAATGAAGCAGCGATAGTATCCTAGTAGATTGACAAATGAGCGTACCTGACATTTGGTTGTTGGCGGGGAGAGCTTGAGGATAGCTTTTACCTTCTCGGGGTCAGGCTTGATGCCCTCAGATGAGACAATATGTCCCAATAACCTCCCTTGGGTGGCTCCAATGGTGCATTTATTAGGGTTGAGGCTGCCATTCACATCATTGACCCTTTGGAAGGCCAACCTAACCTTCATGATGTGCTCCTTATGTGCTGAGAATATACAAAAATAATCTAAACACACCTCCAAGAAAACCCCCAAATAAGAAGCAAACACCATCTGCATAAATCTTTGAAAGGTAGCAAGAGCATTGGCGAGGCCAAATGGCATTACTTTGAATGCAAATGTCCCCCAAGGTGTGGAAAATGTGGTTTTAAGCACATCCTCCTCAGCAATTCTGATATCATAAAACCCGGAGTAACCATCACAGAAAGTATACATCTCATGACCACTTACCTTCTCAAGAATGAGGTCTTGAAAGGGAAGAGGATGATGGTCCCTCTTGGTGGCTGCATTGAATTTCTTATAGTCAATGCAGACCCGCCACTTGTTGTTTTTCTTTGGGGCAACTACCACTAGGGAAACCCATTCAATATTGTGAACCGGAACAATAAACCTAGCTTCTACAAGTTTTTGCAACTCTGAGCGTAAAGCATAGGTCTGTAGGGGCCTTAATCTCCGATAGTTCTAAGCCACAGGCTTTGCATCAAGATTCAGCTCTATCTTGTGCTCTATGGCAGTCACATGGCGAAGGTTGGTAGCTAGTTGCGAAGAGGTCAGGGAAATCTTTGAACATTTCTAGGAACTCGTCTTTCTCACTTGGAGTGAGGTCTGGGGAAAGCATAGATTCAAGCTATTGAGGACTTGTTGTTACCTTTTCTGCAGGTGGTGAGGTCAGAGTCGCCCCCATCATGTAAACTTCCTCCTCTGAGGACTCCTCCCCCCATCTGATTCTTCCATTGATTCAGACACCGGGGATGAGAGAGTATCATTGTCTTGCTCCTCTTCTTCTTCTGGTTCCGTGGCACCTGGTTGCCCCAAGATCTTCTCCTTAGAAGCACCAAAAGACATGTGTCCTGTCTTCCAATAGCTGACTGCATCACTCTTTCTCAACCATGGTCTTCCGAGTATGGCTGGGTAACTCCTGCCTATATCTTCAATGTCCACTACATAGAAAGTGAGGGTGGTCAACCCATTGACAGTGATGGGCAAATCATCAATGACTCCTAGGGTGGCGAGTCATCGACCATCTGCTACCTTGATTTGAGTGGAGGAATGCCTTGTGCATTTCAAATTCAATTTCTTTATGATTCGGGGCACCATGATATTACATGCAACTCCCCCATCAACACACACACTTTTGACACGGCAATTATCTATGATGACATCTACTGTATGTGGGTGCCGATCAATTTCTTCAGAGATAGAAGAGACCTCTCGTACCTTTCCCTTTTTCTTGGTCCTCCTTGTTGAGAGCCCTTGCTGCAGCTCATGTCTCACCTTAGGGCTTAATGCTATTAGTTGAGGGAGCATGATGCTCAAAGACCGATGAGAAATGTCCTAAACGATTGAATAGTCCTCTTGCCTCGAGCCGATGGGAAAATCCAAGGGCGACCACCACTTACTCCTAGAAGATCTTTTAGTCTTCTCTGTTGGTGGGTCTGCCATCTTAGCACCTGAGGGCTCTAAGAAGGACACCTTCTTCTTGGGGTGGCCCGGTCCACGATTTTGAGAGGGGTTCGAGGTGGTACGACTTCTTTTCCTAAGGTCAAGGATCTCAACGTCAGAATCCTTGGTGCCTGATTCACTTAAAAGATTCACTTTTGGAATATTGGGACATTCTGTGTGATAATGGCCCTTCTGGTGGCCTCGGGGGGGTCACTCATCATATGTAACCCTATCACGTGAGTTCAACAGAAGGATATTTTTTATTTCTAAAATTTACAGAAATAAATATACATAAGGGACTATTTAAAATACTTTTGGAAAAAATTTACAGATTTGTATAGAAAAGGGGTACATTTTATTAATGAAAAATTTTATAGATAAGGGATTTTAAATATAGGGCTTGAACGCACGTGATATAGAGGGTTTATACATAGTGACCCCCCTGAGCTGGTGGCACTCATAGCACACAACATTGGCACGTTCTCTTGGAGGGCGATTAGCTTGATTTCTGATGCCCACCATCTCAAGCCGAAGAACATTCAGGTCCTTGGCTAGGTCATTGACTCCGAGTTCTTTAGCAGAAGGGGTCAGGGGAGTAGGAAGGAGTGGGGCTCGTGGGTGAGGCTGGGGAAATCTTCCAGGTGGAGGTTGAGGATATACTCCTTGTTGAGGGTAAGCATCTATGGGAGGACCATACATTTGAGGTGGAGGCGGTGGATACATCCCTGATGAGGGGTGGGGGTATGCCCCTAAGTTAGACCCCCCAGGGGTTGTTGCAAGAATTGAGGGGGTTGTGGAGTTACAATCGTCTTCTTTGAAGCGGGGTCAGACTGAACTTTATCAAAATTTTGAGCAATCTCATGTGCTAGCACCATAGTTTCTGGATTCTCCCATTTAAGGTTGAGGCAGAATTCATCACTTGCTCCTGCTACAAGGTAGCCCAACACATGCTGATTCATTCTAGCTTGAAATTCGACATTGTCCTCCTACGTGGCAATTAGACGGTTCAGGAGCACAGTCGCTCGATCCACATATCGACACGCTGTCTCACCTTCTGATTGCTTCAAGTTTGCCACCTACAGGTACACATTCTCCGGCTCCTCTTCCTTATCAAATACTCAATCATCGCTGCTGTTAACCTTGGCCAGCTTTGGCAAACGTCATCGGCCTGCTTCTCATACCACACTTAAGCCAAACCCTCTAGAAATGTGGGAAGAACCAATAGCCATCTATCTTCAATAAGAAAGTTGAGAGAAACACAATGGCGCTTGAAGGCCACAAGATACTCATTTGGATTTTCTTCAACCCATTCACAGAACACGGGAATGTCAGCCATGCTTGAAAAATGGAAAAGAGAGAGTTGAAATGAGGCTTATCTATTGGCAAACAATGGAAAGAGGTAGCTTGAACTGAAAATCAGGTGAAGATACATCCACAAAGCACACATAGGCAAGGTAGGGTGTGACTGGTGTATTGTGAAATACTACACGGGAAGAATCTTCAGCATAGAATAGCTCGTAGACAATCTTAAAAGGACCAACCCTCATGATATCGCATCCATCTTTACAAGCGAGGGTTAGAGACATGGTGCTGCATGAGGTTGTTCATCAAGGCAAACAAGAATGCCATGACAAATGTCAACAGTCGGAGAGCTTGCACATCACCTTCAACTTCTTCCAGTTCTTGTAATCGCCATGCTATTTCTTCAAGGGGTGTGCAGTCTGGCATCCTTCTTTTGAGCAATGTCCTTGAGGACCTTTCTGATGATCTTTCGAAGTCGGTAAACTCGTATCAAATATGCCCAACACTTAGTTTCATGATGACCACAACCTTTGCATTCCTTACAAATGATCACCCTCCTTCGTGGCTTGTGGCTTTGTTGGGGCGGTGCTTCCACTCGCTTCATGTGTGATTGAAGTACAAGCTTCACGTGCTAAGAAATCAGCAACTATATTTTGAGCTCGAGGGATATGCTGAATTTTTACCTCTTTAAATTGCTGGAAAAGTTCCAATGCTTGTTGATGTCGTGGAATTAAGCCTTCGCTCCGCACCTTCCACCTTCCACTAACTTGTTCACACACAAGTTGAGAATTTCCTTGCACCTCAAGTTGCTTGATGCGATGTTCCTGCGCCTTTTGTAGCCTAAAAATGGGTGCCAAGTACTCAGCTTGGTTGCAAGTACTTGTAAGTGTAGACTTGCTATAACAATACACGTCACCTCCTGGTGAAGTGAGCTTCACACCCACACTAGCAGCCTTGGTCGAAGGTTTGTATGTGCCATCAAATTGGAGGAGCCAAGATGCCATCACCAAGACTAAAATCCGGACATCCCAAGTTTCTTGGTAGTCCAAGATAGGTAGAAGGAGAGGGTGGGGAGAATTCAATACTTGAGCAAGATGTTTAGCACCAAATAAACTTGCAATCCTTTGTTGATAGTTTAGCTTTAGACCAAAAAGAATTACAACTTGAAGCTCAAAATGAGGCACAAAAGGTTGATTAGGTACAAAGGGATTCCTTGGTCGAAACATTACCAACCATAGCCGAGACCTAGAAACCTTTGTAATGAGATCGAGAAGAAATCATTCAAGACGAGCTTATCCATAGGAATTAATAAGCAGATGCGCCAAATCTCCCCCCAAGCTTGGGGAGCATCCCACCCTTCGAAGAATGTCACCCTTTTAAGTACCTCTGATGCAGCAAGTAGCTCGATCACCGCACAATGAGTAGAATTGAAATCAAAGTCCTCCCAATGTATCATTAATTCTTCACCTTGAATCATCCATGGTGTATCATCCCACCTGTTGTCTCCTTGAACAATGCATTGTACAATCAGTTGTTGAAGATCGACATGAAGATCAAGAAAAAGATCTTGCCAATTGGTAGCCGTAATGAGCGGAGGACCAAACACCAAATCCTTGAACTCATCGAGAAGTGACATAAATATCCACCCTCCTCGTGTGGTGTGCATCCAAGGAGTGAACTTGAAAAAGTTCAAAATCTATGATCTAGAATCAGATCTAGAATCAGATATGAATAGAGCACATGAAACTCGGGGAGGTCATTCATCATATGCTCGGGGGGGTCACTCATCGTATGTAACCCTATCACGTGAGTTCAACAGAAGGATATTTTTATTTCCAAAATTTACAGAAATAAATATACATAAGGGACTATTTAAAATAGTTTTGGAAAAAATTTACAGATTTGTATAGAAAAGGGGTACATTTTATTAATGAAAAAATTTACAGATAAGGGATTTTAAATATAGGCCTTGAACGCACGTGATATAGAGGGTTTATACATAGTGACCCCCCTGAGATCATATGTAACCCTATCGCGTGAGTTTAACAGAAGGATATTTTTAATATTTAAAATTTACAGAAATTAATATACATAAGGCAGTTTTTAAAATGATTTTGGAAAAAATTTACAGATTTGTATAGAAAAAGGGTACATTTTATTAATGGAAAAATTACAAATAAGGGATTTTACAAATAGGCCTTGAACGCACGTGATATTGAGGGTTTATACATAGTGACCCCCCCGAGACATGAAATGAAGTACTTTTTCTTCTTACTAAAAGAGGAAACTCCCTACGGTTAGAGAGTTTCAGTTCATGAGATTTCACCATGTAAGCAATATCATTATACTTTCATCACTTCCTATTTGTTGGCCCATTGGTAAGTCTTCCTTTTGTGAATGGGGAGTTCTTGGGTTCAATTCCCACTTCTTAATAAAAAGAGAGGAGAGGAGAGGAGAAGAGAAGAGAATGAGAAGAAGAAGAAGAAGAGGATAGGGGCACGAGATCTTTTGGAGGAGCTCGAAAAGTCTGTTCATGACACGAAGGTGCGCCAAAAGATGCAAGAACCTAGGAAAACAGTCGCGATCTATCCCCGACATGCAGATGTGCCATAAGATGCAAGAATTCAAAAAACAATCACGATTCACGATCTGTCCACGACGTGCAGATGCGCTAGCTGTGACCAGGGGGTGTGCAGGTGTTGCAGATGCGAAGGAGCAATTTTGCAGGCGCGGTCGACCAAAAGATGCATGGCGCCGCACAGAAGATGCGTAGGAACCCAAAAGATGCACAAGAACCGCAGGCTGAAGGCGCAGGAACCCAAAAGATGCGCAGGAACTGCAGGCTAAAGGCATAGAAATTGAGAAGTTCTTCAGCCATAGAGACAGAGAACTGCGAGTAGAAGATACGTGGATTGAAGGCGTAGAAGCAAAGAACTGCACACGGAAGGTAATGCGAAACTACACCCAGCTATAGGAGTAATGAATTTTACACCACTAGCCATGGAGATTTCGATCCCAGCAACCACACCAGTTCTATCAATTAGAAAATAATTCAATGCATGAGGCTAGACGCTAGGCATGGCGATGCTCGAGGGCCATCGAGGAAAAGGGAACGTGAGGGAAGAAGCGTTAACATAGGTGGGGAAAAAGGATTAAGAGGGGTGGGAATGAAGAGGGGGACTATGGCACAAGGGGGAAGGAAGAGGGGAAGAGGAGCATGTACATGATGGGAGGTGGAATGTAGAGATGGAGACATCAAGGGAAGAGAGTCATGCTTTATTAGAGAGATGGGGGGGGAAATCAAAGTACTAGCTAGGTGGCTTTACAAGAAATAGCATGTTCCATCCTCAGGGGGGTCACTATGTATAAACCCTCTATATCACGTGCGTTCAAGGACTATTTCTAAAATCCCTTATTTGTAAATTTTCATTAATAAAATGTACCCTTTTTCTATACAAATCAATAAATTTTTCCCAAATTTGTTTTAAATACTCCCTTATGTAGATTAACTTTTGTAAAAATTAGATATTAAAAATGTCCTTCTGTTAAACTCACGTGATAGGGTTACATATGATGAGTGACCTGCCCGAGGTTCCATCAAGGAATAGCCCCCTCCTTTTATAGCCAAGAGAGGAGGTCTCTCCTAATAAATGCATCCTCCCACATGCATGGTATGTGTGGAAGAGTGTCCCATGTGGGCTAGGCGGTTATGCACTCTCAATTGTGTGCAACAACCCTTTGCCTCATTTTTCCACATACATCAACCCCCATATCCCAAGTCTAAGATACTCCCTTGGCCTCTTCCCAATTTTATAATACGTTCAAACATCTAGGAGGACAAATGGAGGGTTGGCACAAGGAATCTTTCCACCTCATCCTACTTTCCCAATATTTAACTTGCATTCTTAGACTTTCTACACCCCCCCCCACATGGGCCTATCCTACTTGGAGGGAATAATCCAATATAATATCCATCTCCACCTATTTTATATTACTTCTCCCATGGTCCTTGGGCCATATCTCACTAAATGCAGGTGTGGGGACCACCTAGGTGGAGGGGTGGTGCATGGAGGACCCATGCCACCTTATCATTTTATATTATTACTACCATGGATGATGTACAACACACCTTATGGGTCCTCTTACATGGAAGGGTGGCACATGGTCATGCCCTGCCACCTCAACCCTGGGCCTTATGCCTTTTACTTTGGTCAAATTTATCCATAACAGTACTTAAGAATAACTTCATATATATAATTGATGGCATTTGGCACCCATCTTTAATATAGGTGGTTTTTTGTTCGAATCGTTCTGATCCAAGATGGTGGTACATGATCCAAGTTGCACCACGAAGTAAGCAAATTTTTGAAGATAGAGATGTGGATATGGAGATGCCACTACCAATGCCGGATCCAATTGATCCAAATGGATCCAGCGAAGAAGATGAAGATCATAATATGAGCCAAGAGGAAGATGCACATAATGACATCGTACAAGAGAAAGATGGAGATCATGATATGGAGGAAGAAGATGACAATCATCAAGAATCACCACACTTTATTAAAGAAAATGATCAAGTACTCTTAGGTGAATGTATGATGCTAGAGTACGATGAGGATAGTACGATGAGGATATAGGAGATCAACTCAGTATAGAGTTAGAGATAGACTTGTTTGGCACATTAGACTTGGCTCAGGATGAAGCCATTGATGTAAATGCTCTTCATTGATTTTTTTCATCTCAAACTTGGACATGAATATATGAGCTTCAAAGGCTTGATGTACCTACTCTTGTACTTTTATTCTAAAGGATCAAACATGTATGAAAAGGGGAAAAAAATTGTCATTGGAAAAAACTATCTTTTAACGTCGGTATGGAAAAAAACACTCTCTGTAAAACGTTGCTATAGGAAACTATCTCCGTATCACTATATAACGACCATTCACAAGTCTAATAAGTGTCACTATATAGTGATGCTCTTTAAACATCGCTATATAGCGACGCTAGTCTAAAGTCGCTATATAGCGACGCTAGTCTAAAGTCACTATATAGCGACACTTAACGAATCACACTTTGATTATCGACGATTAACACCCCGCACACGCTAAACGTTGGAATAGGGCGTGTGTGTAGTAGTGAAACAGAACCGGAGAAGAAGGAGGAAAATAGCTACAAGGAGTTGATGCTTCGGTGGTGGGTGTATTACTCGGGGGGGGCACTATGTACAAACCCTCTATATCACGTGCGTTCAAGGCCTATATTTAAAATCCCTTATCTGTAAAAATTTTCATTAATAAAATATACCCCTTTTTTATACAAATCTGTAATTTTTTTCCAAAACTATTTAAAATAGTCCCTTATGTATATTTATTTCTGTAAATTTTAGAAATAAAAAATATCCTTTTGTTGAACTCACGTGATAGAGTTACATATGATGAGTGACCCCCCCGAGGTGTATTACTTGGAGTTAGCATAGACGGTGAATGTTAATTTCCCTGGCTATTGTTTTTCATGCTCCTTTAAGGTACTTGTCAAGCTCGTGATGTAGGTTTCTTTTGGCAGGACATGATAGAGGCATGAAGATGTATAGAGCACTAAGAGCATGATGAAGAGGATGCCCGATGAAAGGAGTTACTATGGGCATATAAGTCGGCAAAGTCAAGCAAGCAGTGTGTAATATGAGTGTGTGAAGAGGTCTGCCATTGTGCAACAGACTAGCCTGAAGAGCTGGGAGATGCTTGCTATAGAAAGATTGATAAGATAGTTGGGAGTCTGGAATTTCCTTGAAAAAGAAAAATGTTGTTGTGTTTTGAAATAATAAAAATCTTGCAAACATTTCTTGAACTTTTGGATATTCTCATGATGCTTGTAATACTTGATTTTGTATCGACCTGCTTCCATGTTAGTACTTACATGTTTTAAGTAGCCCACTGGTTTAAATCTGATGGTTAACTATAACTAGTCTAAAGGGCACTAGCACTATGCAACAAATTTTAGGATAGCATGGTAGTAGTGTAGGGATAGCACGGTAGTAGTGCATGATTAGTGCAGGATAAGTTATCGCCAGTGTGGTGGTTGGTTGCACTAGAATATGAACAGCCACTAGCATGGTGATTTGCTTCTATTATTACAAGATGAATGGATTGTTTATGGGAAACCAGTGTGGTGGTTGTTGGGATATACTAAAAGCAAGCATGGGATGAAATTTGACGGTTAACAAAATGATAAACAGTCTAAAGGGCACTATTTTAGTATAGTATTGTAAAACAAAATTTAGGATAGCACGGCAATAGTGTAGGGATAGCATGGTAGTAGTGCAAGATAAGTTATCACTAGTGTGGTGGTTGATTTGCACTAGGTCCACTAGCGCGGTGGTTTGCTTCTATTATTACAAGATCAATGGATTTGTAGGATGTGTGGATTCGTTATGGGAGACCAACATGGTGGTTGTTGGGATATACTAAAAATAAGCATGGGTTTTACCATTTGGGATTTACAAAAACAATTTAATAAAACCAGCACGGTGGTTGTTTGGGATATAGTAAAAGAAGTAGTCTCAATAAAAATTCCATTGTGTAGCACAAGTGGACATATTGTTTCACTGCAATGAGACTACATACATTTTCTTAGTACTATCTTAGTCGTCCTTGTCCACCGCTCCAAGACACCCCAAGATGTGCTCATGCATGTCTAAATCCAATTTGAAGACACTCTTGCCATTCTTTCGTTGTGGCACACGTTGCATCTGGAACTTAATAGCTCTTACTAGATGAGAGTACACACATATTTGTGGGCTCTTTTGTAGAAGTTTGTAATTGCAGCCTCTCTTGGATGTTTTTTTGTACCAAAAGTCTTCAACTACTACATTCCACTTCTCATAGGTTGTTCCTCAATTATCCTTAAATGTTTTCTCAACCCTGTACTTAGGTTATGTGCACTGCAAGAAAAAGTATGGGTCATCTTCCTCATTCTCCCAAGAATCTGTGACAATTGCAAAGTTATCTCCCTCTTCTAGACAGTCAGTGAGGTCATCAAAACTCTCCCCAAATTGTGGCGAGTCATTTGTCTCTCCATTGTTTGTCACTCCATTTGAATGTAGAGGGAAAACTTGAACTTGCTTCCATGTCTTCATAGTTACAATGTTCTCACAATCGTCATGATCCCCTATGATGCATGCACTGTAGAAAGAAGAAAGTTTTCTCGTTTTAATGAGTTGGTTTTTTTGAATGCCCCATATGCTGTGCAGACCATGAACTCCTTTAATTTTCTCGCAATCGTGCCAGCTTCTCCTTTACACTTCATCCACTTTCACTTCATGGAACACTCTGTGTACTATGGTATTCTTAAGGCTTTGTTTACTACATATTGAATGCATGCCTGTAGAGAGGTTGAATGTTATAGTATCATGGGCATTATTGAGTTTTTCTTGAGGGCATGGTAATTGGTGTTTAAATAGAGTTTGCTTAATAACAGAACCACCTCCATCATGTTCACCCTTGCCATGGCTAGACCCAAAGAAATTCCACATCATGTCTAGACCGGTCAAGGATTTGAACCTTGAGACAAAGTAGAATCCACGTGCTGATTTAAATTGAGAGGCAGCACCATCTGACCACACCTAATGTTGTTTTATATTTTTTGCATGGGGAATTTCCTTTTTTAGCCATTCCTAATGCAGTAGAAAAGCATGTTGCACAAATAGGGTGTCATGTTCCCTATCATCTGAAATGTAGAAATGTTAAGTGCGTTGCACTCACCTGGACTCTTGTGAGTTAGCAATAAGTAGATTGGCATCAGGCATGGAAGAATCAAGAAAATGACTATATGTGTGTTCAGAGTGTCTTCAGACAAGTGAAAAACACAAACACATCTCCACTTCTGACAATGGAAGTTGGACAGTAGATGGCCTATAAAAGACTATCACAAGATGTAAAGAGGACAAAGAGGAAATTTTGCAAAAGGTAGTATGATTCTTGTATATTATGTTTTTGATAGAGAATAGATCAACTCAACAACTCAAACTCTCAACAGAAGCTGATACAAGTCTTTATAGCCATTCGAGATCAGTCCGACTGTTGTAAGGCAACAGTAAGTTTCAAAATGTAATAGTCCTAGTCAAAAACATTATGTGGTGGATCAACAGGCCTAAGGAGTGCTATTAGGGACAGTTACAACTGTCCCTACAGTTACAAAATGATCCCACTACCTTGTTGTAATAACTCCCTCTTACCAGAGGTGTATTTAACCTATCCCATGGTTAGTGTTCCAGTGGGTGGAGGCTATGCCTTCAACACCTGGCACATCTGATGGAGAGGATTTAAATTCTCAAAAAGTCGGGGACATGAACCCTTCTTCACTAAAAATACTCCTTCAAGTGCACCTTGAAGGTATGTGAAGCATTGAGATCAATTAGTGTTCCTCGAGTGATAACTGGATCCACAGTCTCAGTTTCTTCTTCCTAGTTCGAAGTCTCTGGTGTGCTTCTGCTCCTTCTCACAGTTCATTGGTTTTGTTGGGGTTGGTACACCTGGAGTGGTTGGGAGTAGCTCTGACTTCTGTGTTGGCATCTTCCTCGGGATGTTTTGCTGTAAGCTTAGGAATCTAGGTCATGAATTCTGCAAGGTCATTGAAATTTGCAAAAGCTCCTGCTTTCTCTGTGTCAAAGATTGTGAGATGGTCTTCCGATGGCATTTTCTTTTTCTGGGCATCCTTTGATTTTGCCCTTTAATTCTCCAGCTCATAGGCCATGGCCTCGTAGGCATATGAAGCTGATGCAAAAGTATCGTATGGTCATTTTGCTATAGTAAATAGTCTGCCCTTCAAGGTGTTCCACATCTCTTGGGATGTCGAGACCAGCTGATTTTTCAACTCAAAAAATTCATATTTGCTAAGTACTACGCCATCTACCTCGTCGGCCATTTCCCTGAGTTGTTCAACATGTTGGAGGGCATGAAGCTATTGCTACTATAACAAAAGATTTTCGATTTGAAGGCCATTTTGATTTGCTCCCATAGGGTCGAGTTGAACAAAGAATTCATCTTTCATCTCTTGGAGCCATGGTGTCACAGTCGGCATGCAATCCTGTTGTACCTTGATCTGTGCTGTCAGCTTTGCAATATGTCTGCTGTGTTGCTTTGTAGACCTTGCATATTCATCCTGAAATTTTGTAATTCTGGCCTGTGCACTGACAAGCTGTTGCTGCAAGTCAGAATGCTTGATCATGAATTTCTGTGCTACCTCCTTTTCTTTTTGGAGCTGTTTGACTTGCTGCGGTAGTGTAGCTTGTTCTCTTTGTTGTTGGTCAACATAATGTTGGAGTATAAGCAGGGCATTACCAACTTGCATGCTTGACACCTCTATGTGCAGCGTGAATGCCGGTTTGTCCTTCATAAGAGTTTCCATCAAGCCGAGCTTGCGGATTGGAGACAAATTCTTAAATTGGGACTTGGGAGGTGAGTTGAGGAACAAACGAGCCACGTCGTCCTCGGGCTTGAGCCATGTTTCCTTCGACATTGATTGAGCTTGATTTTTTTGGCGGATTTCTGTGGTGTTTGTTGTTGAGGGGGCATCTCCTCCTTTGCCAATGGCGTGTCCAAGAGTGTTTTTGCCAAGGACTTACCATATACTGCTTGTAAGGCCTCATCCTCCGAATACTGAGCCACTTGCAAATCTTGTACTATTGCAGCCTTTAATTTCTTAGATTCTTTGATGTCTTGCTCTATTCTGTCATGCATGTGCTTTTTTCTATCTTCTTTGTATTGTATAATGATGTTTGGCACTTCTTCCTTATTTTGTGCTAAAAATTCGAACAATGCTATGATGAATGGTGCAATCACTGAATGTGCATTCGATGTAGTCAAACATTTCTTTGCTATCTCCCCCATGAGACGTGTATGCAATAGGTGAGCCCAGCTGACTCGTGTGCCCTTTTCTGCTGCATGGAGTACTGCATATGAGTCTCGGCTCATTGTGTTGGGCTTCACCAACAGCTGCACTCTCTCTAAATACTATACTAGTTGTTGGTGGCAGCCTGTATCTTGTACATTACTCATAAAGCAATAATTCTTCTGTGTTTCAAGCGATCCAAATTCTTTATGCATCTCACTATCGACATCTTTCTTGTAGGCAACTTCCTCCCTAATCAAAGGTAATTGAAAAACCTCGAAAATAATCTCTGGTGTCACCATGAGATTGTTGCTCAACATACCTCCTGATTTCTAGAATGCTTCATATTGCACGAGAGGATCCTGTGGGGCCTTCCAGGATGTCCATGGTATACTTGCATACTGAAGCAGGCCTATCTTCTTTAACCACTTTTGGTTTTGCTGAGGTCCAGAGAAACTTTGAAGCTGGTAAAACTGGCCAGCACAATATGCTTCTTTAGCAGTGACTGGGGGGGTTCGTCATCCGACTCGGTCTCATTTTCTATGAAGACAATTGCCTTCTCCCCGTTTGGGCTTATTCGTGGGCTCTTTCTTGCTGGAGTCAGGGACTTTTTTCTTCAACCCATATCATCATATAGCAAAACAGCTCGGTGAAGGAGCTCGAGTGATGAATCCTGTGTTTCGGAGGGCAAGGGAGTTGTAAGGTGCAAACTATGTTTTGGAGCCATTTGAAGGGAAGCTGGAGTGCAGAAGCCGTCGTTCACTGGGCTTGTCTGGAGATTCACTAGGAGTTTCACATGTGCCGAAATAGCAGTATGAAGTGGCGATTGGGTGTGTGTATAATCCACCTCCCATCCCTCCTTGTTTATATGAGTTTGCATCATGGGGTCAGTAAGGCGTACATCGGCGATGTTGCTCCTCCTTGGGGTTGAGGGAGTCGTTTGTGTGAGCTTCCTTGTCGATTTTTGTACCATTGATGCTATGTACATACATGCGTTGATGGGTCGGTACGGCTAGTGCAATGTGTGCTTTGAGTTGGCAGATTGAAGCTGGAGTGGGGTCAGATAGGCAGAGCATAGTTAGACTTTGCAGTGATGCCTGTGGAGAATCAAAGTCACATTGTAGGGTTGGACAGGGGGCGGATACGATAGTCAAATAGACGTCAGACTAGGGTGGGCAGATTGGATGCAGGAGTGAACATGCAAACAAGGTGTCGACAGACTCCAAAAAGGTGGAATAGACACGTGCGGCACATGTGCGGTGGATTAGAGTCGGATTGGCGTAGCTTGGTCCCCATCGGAACCGTGGCAAAGTTCTCAATTGGTTTTGTTGGACTTCTATTCAAAACACTTCGAAACATTGTTGGAGTGGCATCTTCATCTTGTTGCTGCATCTTCTCACCTCCAACATCACCACTTTTGTTTATTGTATGGTAATTTGAGTATACCTAAACCGTATTCAAAGTGCGGCAACGTCTTTGTTGCATTGTTGGTGGAATTGGGTTGGACTGTAATCCTAGTCATTGCTCATGTGATTGCTTGCTAGGATGTTGCTACTTTTGTCAGCTAAGCTTTGCATGTTGTCCTGACAGTGGCAGTGTACTATTGATGTTGTGATCTTCTTTGCCGATTTTGATGTACTTTGCTCGTTTTGGTGTGTTGTTGATGTTGCTGTTGTATGTCGCTTTTCCAATAGGAGTCTGACTGTCAGCTCTTTTTTTATTATTGATGCGGTTATTAGGGTCTTGCTTTGTGAGTTGCAGTCTAGAGCCTTGATCCTTGCTAGATTCAAACAATTTCTCCTATAGTTGCCACTAAATGACAACTTTCATGCAGTCTAGTCCAAGTTCTCCTTGGCCAAGTATTGCTTTTCGATACTGATATGCACGTATGCTGAAGTAGCGCTGAGAGATCCTCCTCTACTAGTGTATTCACTAGGATAGAATTTCCTATGTTTTCTGACATTTGCTATAGTATGCAGTTTCTAATGTCATTTATAATCATGGGCATATTCTCCGACTTTGTACACGCATGTGCGATCCTTTGACACAATTGTGAGCTTGATGTTTTTTGGAGTTGTAGTTTGTATGTTTCTCTGTTTGTTGTTTCACGTCGTAATTGACTGTGGTTCTTGTTGTGCATTGAGAAAAAACTGGCAATTCTGGGTAGGAACGATGTCAGGATCACCAATAGTGTTCAGAGTGTCTTCAGACAAGTGAAAAACACAAACACATCTCCACTCCTAACAACAAGGTGCCCGCAGTAGAAGTATAGTCGAATAGTAGACAGACTATGAAAGACTATCATGCGATGTAAAGAGGACAGAGAGGAAATCTTGCAAAAGGTAGTATGCTTCTTGTATATTATGTTTTTGACAAAGAATACATCAACTCAACAACTCAAACTCTCAACAGGAGGTCATACAAGTTTTTATAGCCATCCGAGATCATTCCGACTGTTGTAAGGCAACAGTAAGTTTCAAAATGTAACAGTCCTAGTCAAAAACATTATGTGGTGGATCAAGCCAGTAAGGAGTGCTATTAGGGACAATTACAACTGTCCCTACAGTTACAAAATGACCCCAATATCTTGTTCTAATAACTCTCTCTTTCCAAAGGTGTATTTAACCTATCCCATGATTAGTGTTCACGTGGGTGGAGGCTATGCCTAATAACAATATATTGCTGTTAATTTCTATTCAACCATGCCACTAGGCTGGACAACCACTAATGTTTGTTCAACCACGCTAGTTCAAGACAATCACATAACTGGTGTTTGAGTTGAACCAGCCTATGATTGCATGATGTTCCAACCACCGGGCTGGTTTAGGACAATCACATTTAGTCCAAGCCTGGTTTAAGAAATGAAACAAGTAAACTATCCAAAAGCTCAATCACAAACAACCACTGGGCTAGTTGAGGCACCATTGACCTACGTTGTATCTAGCAAGTGTATGATGTGCTCCTCAAACACCTTGCATCCCGTCCGCTTCTTACAAGTGTCCTTTCTATTTGGAGAAACTCTCGTATTTTTATGCCAAAATGTCATCATTGTAGTAATGACTTCTGCACTTAGGGTGTCTCTCCTTTTCTTGCGTCCTATTGAAGCCCATAGACTTCTTGGATCGGGATGATCATGCATTGCTTCTGCTCTATGTTCAATAGTTAGAGCCACGTTGGTCCTTATGATTGACAACATCTTCAAAATTATGTCCTAGCTGTTTCTCCTTTGTTTTAGGGGACACCAACATAGCTAATGTCACCCTCTTTGCACCTAGTTGATCTAAGCTATGCACTTCCACTACAAGGCATAAGCCATTTTCCGACGGAAATACCGACGCTTTTTACATTAAATTTATTTTTTTTCACGGGCGCAAAGGTCGCTATAAAAGTCGCTAAAAGCGTCGGAAAAGGAGCGTCGCTATATAGCGACGCTGGCAAACGTCGCTATATAGCGACGGTGCAAACGTCGCTATATAATGACACTGTTAATCGTCGCTATATAGCGACACTGGTAAACGTCGCTATATAGCGACGATTAACAGAAGTAAAAAAAAAGGGTTAGTGGGGCTAAACAGGGCTTCCTTTTGGCCCTGTTTAGCCCCACTAATCCTTTTTTTTTGTTGTAATTACAAAAGAAAGTTTTTTATAACAAAATTTCCCTTGCTTGCAGGGTGATACAAAATTGTTCTTGTGAAATGATGAGTAAAAAATGCATATACATGTCGGACATATACAACAGTGTTTGTAACAAAATTACCCTGTGAAAGGGCGATACAAAATTGCTCAAACGAGCGGATATACAAAATGATACTACCACTACTCATCCGAATCCGAATCATCTTCGTCTTATTGGCCTGTTCCTTGGTCCTCGACACCTGCGTCTTCTCCCTCGTCCTCGACACCTGCGTCCGATCCTTGCCCCTGTTGATCGCTCGCCTCCGATGATGGGACGCTTGAGCTTTGACCCTAAGAGTCAACCATATAAATCGAAAATTAGATTGGAACTTAAATTAAAAAGTGAGATTACAAGTAGGAGTAAACTTATACCGTGCGAGCAGCCACCTCAGCCCAATCGACTGTCGCTCCCATTGCCTCTTGCTCAATGAACCACGGCTTTGTTGCTATCCGAAATGCGCGCCGCGTCTCTGCATCCATAGGAAGACGACCCATCGCAGCTTGCTGTGGATCCAATTTACGAGAGTTAGAGTTAGCTAAAGTGCATGTAATATGTAAGTAAAACAAATAGAACAATACATTAAATGGGAAGAAGTAGACTTACCATGGTTGCCTCGAACGCATACCGTCCGCCTGCACCAAAGTGCGAAGTACCTACGACGTCCAGCCGTCTCTTCGCAGCCCTCCTCTGACCCTCGAACATTTCGGGATGGTCCCTATTTTGCTTCTTGAAGTACTTCCAATCAGCTTTGTCTGCCCAGCTGGGTTTAGCCAACCCCTTTGTAATGGAAGTACGCAAGGTTGATCTACGATGCTTTAGGACCAAACCCATGCGCTCGAGCATATAATTGTCATTAAACTCCACATTTGGCGGATTAGGGTATCTTTGTTTTAACTCATCGATCACCGCCTGCTTCTTTTGGGCATCTTGATACCGCCAATCGGTATTTATGCCGCACTTGAAGTGATGACTCATCAACCTCCTCATGGTGGCCATCACTGCTTTGCCCTTTTTATCTTCTATTATCTCTCCGGCAGATGTGATTTGATAGGAGAGATCCCCTGATGAGTAAGGGGGACTGACGGTAGCAGAGTCTGAAGGAGTGGAAGCTGCGCGACCGCTTCCGGAGCGAGGAGTAGCAGTGGGTGTAGGAGAGGGAAAGGGACCTGACTGATACTGTGTCTCCGGACCAAGTGGAGACCTAAAGGAGCGTGAGTGTGCTGACTCGTCTACATCTCCCGAGTCAGCACAACATGAGCCGCCCGTCCTACTCTTCCTTCCCTTGTGGGAGGCATGCGCAGGTGATGATCCCGTGGTCGAAGGGGCGCGAGGGGATGGCTGGGCAGTACGTCCACCCGTCGGTGTAGGGGAAAGAATTGCGGAGGTCCTCTGAGAGAGCAGAGAGAAGAATCTCGCTGCCTCCTCATCGCTCATCTGTGCTACAAACTCGTCGGGACTCCCGACAAAGCCATGCGCGGCTAGCAAAGGAGTTGCCCGAGGGGTAGTCGCAGTGCTACGTGGAAGAGGGGTCGGACCAGGGGTAGTCGCAGTGCTAGGTCCGAGAGGAGTCGGACCAGGGGTAGTCCTCGGGGTAGTCGCCTGAGAGGAATCAAAGTCCTCTGGAGCATATAGATCGTGAGCTCTCCTCC
Source organism: Dipteris shenzhenensis (assembly GCF_047967505.1). NCBI lineage: Eukaryota > Viridiplantae > Streptophyta > Polypodiopsida > Gleicheniales > Dipteridaceae > Dipteris > Dipteris shenzhenensis. The sequence goes on along the minus strand of NC_141617.1, from coordinate 13,547,623 downwards.
TGCGAGGCTGTCCGTACTCGTCGGATGAGCGACGTGATCCCATGTCTAACATAGACACAAACACGAAAACAGAAAACAAAAAAACAAACATAAGCATTCTCATAGGCATAGGCATAGGCAAGAAGAAAGAAGAGGGAAAGGAAAGAAGAGGGAAAGGAAAGAGGGAAAGAAGATGGAAAGGAAAGAAAAGAATGAGAATGAGGAAATAGAGAATGAGAGAAGGGGGAAATAGAGAAGGGGAAAGAGATGAGGGAAAATAGAGAAGGAGAGAAGGGGGAAATGAGAGAAGGGGGAAATAGAGTGGGAAATAGAGAATGAGCTTATGCGGAAATAGAGAATGAGCTTATGCTTCTCTCATTCTCTATTTCCGCATAAGCTCACGCATAAGCATGAGCTTATGCGGAAACTTAAGCATAAGCTCATGCTCATGCATGAGCATAAGCATGAGCTTATGCTTATGCTTAAGCTTAAGCATAGGCATCGGAAATAGAGAAGGAGCTTATGCGGAAATAGAGAATGAGTTTCCGCATAAGCTTCTCTCATTCTCTATTTCCGCATAAGCTCATGCATAAGCATGAGCTTATGCGGAAACTTGAGCATAAGCTCATGCTCATGCATGAGCACAAGCATGAGCTTATGCTTATGCTTATGCGGAAAGCATAGGCATCGGAAATAGAGAAGGAGCTTATGCGGAAATAGAGAATGAGCTTATGCTTCTCTCATTCTCTATTTCCGCATAAGCTTCTCTCATTCTCTATTTCTGCATAAGCATGAGCTTATGCAGAAACTTGAGCATAAGCTCATGCTCATGCATGAGCATAAGCATGAGCTTATGCTTATGCTTATGTGGAAAGCATAGGCATCGGAAATAGAGAAGGAGCTTATGCCGAAATAGAGAATGAGCTTATGCTTCTCTCATTCTCTATTTCCGCATAAGCTCATGCATAAGCATGAGCTTATGCGGAAACATGAGCATAAGCTCATGCTCACTCATGAGCATAAGCATAAGCTCATGCGGAAAAAGAGAAGGAGCTTATGCGGAAATAGAGAATGAGTTTCCGCATAAGCTTCTTTCATTCTCTATTTCCGCATAAGCTCATGCATAAGCTCATGCTCATGTATGAGCATAAGCTCATGCTTATGCTCATGCGGAAAAAGAGAAGGAGCTTATGCATAAAAAGAGAAGGAGCTTATGCGGAAATAGAGAATGAGAGAAGCATAAGCTTCTCTCATTCTCTATTTCCGCATAAGCTCATGCATAAGCATAGCTTATGCGGAAACTTAAGCATAAGCTCATGCTCATGCATGAGCATGAGCTTATGCTCATGCGAAAAAAAAAGGAGCTTATGCGGAAAAAGAGAAGGAGCTTATGCGGAAATAGAGAATGAGAGAAGCATAAGCTTCTCTCATTCTCTATTTCCGCATAAGCTCACGCATAAGCATAAGCTTATGCGTACACTTAAGCATAAGCTCATGCTCATGCGGAAAAAGAGAAGGAGCTTATGCATAAAAAGAGAAGGAGGAGCTTATGCGGAAAAAGAGAAGGAGCTTATGTGGAAATAGAGAATGAGAGAAGCATAAGCTTCTCTCATTCTCTATTTCTGCATAAGCTCATGCATAAGCATAAGCTTATGCGGAAACTTAAGCATAAGCTCATGCTCATGCATGAGCATAAGCATGAGCTTATGCTCATGCGGAAAAAGAGAAGGAGCTTATGCGGAAAAAGAGAAGGAGCTTATGCGGAAATAGAGAATGAGAGAAGCATAAGCTTATGCTCATGCGGAAAAAGAGTGCGGAAAAAGAGAAGAAGCTTATGCGGAAATAGAGAATGAGAGAAGCATAAGCTTCTCTCATTCTCTATTTCCGCATAAGCTCATGCATAAGCATAAGCTTATGCGGAAACTTAAGCATAAGCTCATGCTCATGTATCAGCATAAGCATGAGCTTATGCTTATGCTTATGCTTAAGCATAAGCATAAGCATCAGCTCATGCTTATGCTCATGTGGAAAAAGAGAAGGAGCTTATGCATAAAAAGAGAAGGAGCTTATGCGGAAATAGAGAATGAGAGAAGCATAAGCTTCTCTCATTCTCTATTTGCGCATAAGCTCATGCATAAGCATAGCTTATGCGGAAACTTAAGCATAAGCTTATGCTCATGCATGAGCATAAGCATGAGCTTATGCTTATGCTTATGCATAAGCATAAGCATAAGCATAAGCTCATGCTTATGCTCATGCGGAAAAAAAAGAAGGAGCTTATGCGGAAAAAGAGAAGGAGCTTATGCGGAAATAGAGAATGAGAGAAGCATAAGCTTCTCTCATTCTCTATTTCCGCATAAGCTCACGCATAAGCATAAGCTTATGTGTAAACTTAAGCATAAGCTCATGCTTATGCTCATGCGGAAAAAGAGAAGGAGCTTATGCATAAAAAGAGAAGGAGCTTATGCGGAAAGAGAGAATGAGAGAAGCATAAGCTTCTCTCATTCTCTATTTCCGCATAAGCTCACGCATAAGCATAAGCTTATGCGTAAACTTAAGCATAAGCTCATGCTCATGCATGAGCATAAGCATGAGCTTATGCTTAAGCATAAGCATAAGCATAAGCTCATGCTTATGCTCATGCGGAAAAAGAGAAGGAGCTTTATGCATAAAAAGAGAAGGAGGAGCTTATGCGGAAATAGAGAATGAGAGAAGCATAAGCTTCTCTCATTCTCTATTTCCGCATAAGCTCATGCATAAGCATAAGCTTATGCGGAAACTTAAGCATAAGCTCATGCTCATGCATGGGCATAAGCATGAGCTTATGCTTATGCTTATGCATAAGCATAAGCATAAGCATAAGCTCATGCTTATGCATAAGCATAAGCATAACATAAGCTCATGCTTATGCTCATGCGGAAAAAGAGAAGGAGCTTATGCGGAAATAGAGAATGAGAGAAGCATAAGCTTCTCTCATTCTCTATTTCCGCATAAGCTCATGCATAAGCATAAGCTTATGCGGAAACTTAAGCATAAGCTCATGCTCATGCGGAAAAAGAGAAGGAGCTTATGCGGAAAAAGAGAAGGAGCTTATGCGGAAATAGAGAATGAGAGAAGCATAAGCTTCTCTCATTCTCTATTTCCGCATAAGCTCATGCATAAGCATAAGCTTATGCGGAAACTTGAGCATATGCTTATGCTCATGCGGAAAAAAAAGAAGGAGCTTATGCGGAAAAAGAGAAGGAGCTTATGCGGAAATAGAGAATGAGAGAAGCATAAGCTTCTCTCATTCTCTATTTCCGCATAAGCTCATGCATAAGCATAAGCTTATGCGGAAACTTAAGCATATGCTTATGCTCATGCAGAAAAAAAAGAAGGAGCTTATGCGGAAAAAGAGAAGGAGCTTATGCGGAAATAGAGAATGAGAGAAGCATAAGCTTCTCTCATTCTCTATTTCCGCATAAGCTCATGCATAAGCATAGCTTATGCGGAAACTTAAGCATAAGCTCATGCTTATGCTCATGCGGAAAAAGAGAAGGAGCTTATGCGGAAAAAGAGAAGGAGCTTATGCGGAAATAGAGAATGAGAGAAGCATAAGCTTCTCTCATTCTCTATTTCCGCATAAGCTCATGCATAAGCATAAGCTTATGCGGAAACTTAAGCATAAGCTCATGCTCATGCATGAGCATAAGCATGAGCTTATGCGTATGCTTATGCATAAGCATAAGCATAAGAATAAGCTCATGCTTATGCTCATGCGGAAAAAGAGAAGGAGCTTATGCGGAAAAAGAGAAGGAGCTTATGCGGAAATAGAGAATGAGAGAAGCATAAGCTTCTCTCATTCTCTATTTCCGCATAAGGTCACGCATAAGCATAAGCTTATGCGTAAACTTAAGCATAAGCTCATGCTCATGTATGAGCATAAGCTCATGCTTATGCTCACGCGGAAAAAGAGAAGGAGCTTATGCGAATGAGAGAAGGGGGAAATAGAGAAGGGGGAATGAGAGAAGCATAAGCATAAGAGAATAAGAGGGAAAGGAAATAGAGAATAAGAGGGAAAGGAAAGAGAGAAGGGAAAAGAGATGAGGGGGAAAGAGAGAAGGGGGAAAGAGAGAATAAGAGAAGAGGGAAAAAAGAGAAGGGGGAAAAAGGAGAATAAGAGCTCGGGGGGGTCACTCATCATATGTAACCCTATCACGTGAGTTCAACAGAAGGACATTTTTAATATCTAAATTTTACAAAAGCTAATTTACATAAGGGAGTATTTAAAACAATTTTGAGAAAAATTTACAGATTTGTATAGAAAAAGGGTACATTTTATTAATGAAAAATTTACAGATAAGGGATTTTAGAAATAGGTCTTGAATGCACGTGATATAGAGGGTTTGTACATAGTGACCCCCCCGAGAATAAGAGAAGGGGGAAGAAGGAAAGAGTGAGAGGGGAAGAGAGGGTTCCTACGCCCATCACTGCAGCTAGCGCTTAAGGCGCTAGTTGCAGGCCAATGCAAATAACAAAAATAATAAATGGAAAAAAGAGGAAGCACTTACCTGAAAAAGTATGTCCCGCTCGGTGTAGTGGACTGGCCCTACAAAAGAGAGAGTATGTCCCGCTCGGTGTAGTGGACTGGCCCTACAAAAGAGAGAAAACAACCCATTTTTTCAAATAAGATGTTAGTGGAAAGAGGAGATTACAAAAGCAACTTCTTGAAGGGAGGAGATTGAGGAGACAAGGAAAGGAGGAGATTGAGGAGACAAGGAGAAAGAGAAGGAAGAGAAATACAGAAAAAAGAGGTGAGTTTTCTTTCTTTCTTGAAATCTCGTTTTTTGTTTCAATCCTTTCAAATCAAGCATGAAAACTAGTTTATAGGTTTAGCAATACAAGAAGAAACACTCACAAAACTAAAGCTAACAAACAAACAACCTACATTGTTGAAACAAACTCACCTCTTGAAGAACTTTCTTTCAAGAAACCAAAGAGGGAAAAGGATAGAGAGGGAGTACAAGAGGTAGGAGAAGGGTGAGGAGTGGAAAATAGAGTGGGAGGTTGCTTGGAATAGATGGGAGGTCGTCGAAAATAGGTGGGAGGAGATTTTGGGTTGCTTACTTGAGAGATTAGGGAATGGATTGAGCAAAACGCCGCGCGTTTCGGCATTTCGGGTTTTAACCCACAGCGTCGCTATATAGTGACGTTTTTAATTAAAACGTCGCTAAATAGCGACGGAACAGAGCGTCGCTATATAGCGACGCTTACTGTCACTTTTTTTATATGGCCTCAAGAGAAGCTCAAACATGCTATTTTATAATTGTCAATATCTCCTCTTCATGCTTATGTTGTGATTTTATAAGTGTAGATGGAAGGGACGAGTGGAAGCTCATCCGATGATGCGCCAACGCCCGGGAGCACGAAGTGGCTTACGGAGAGGTTATACTGTCATTGCACTCATTGCAAGCGAGAAGTACGACATCAACATCGTATTATCATGCGCCACTTGCGGATGTATGGGAAGGAGACGGAACCAGTACCCCCCGTTGGTATTGCACATGTTGATGGATCATCGGTAAGTCAAAGCTATTTAAGTTCGCAATCTTATTGTATACCAGGAAATAGAAGATCTTATATTTACACGAATGAGCTTATGACAGGATGAGGAGGGTGACGAGGGTACACATATACCTTCTCACTTTCAACAAGACTATAGTCTCCCGGATGATGACGAGGGTATGGTCAACATGATGGATTCCATTTTTAGGGGCACTACATCCCACGTACATGTGATGTCAGAGTCTGAGGTCAAAATGCGAGAGTTGCAATCAACACAATTGTAGAGGGTGCTAGGATGTCTAAACTACGTGCTTGTCTCTCAATCTTGAATCTACAAGTACAGTATGGGTGGTCGGATACAAGTGTCTCGGCCTTAATGAGGTTAGCCCTTGCATTAATTTGACTCATTATTTGGATATTGTTTGTTTTGAGAATCATCATTTGGATAGTGTCTTTGTCATAGGTTGCTCCAGAAGATGTTGCCTGCACCAAATACCATGCCCGCATCAAGAGATGAAGCGAAAAAGATGCTAACAATGGTGGGTATGGATTATGATACCATCCATGCTTGCCGTAATGATTGTATTCTCTTTCGTCGTGAGCATGGAGATTTGGCTAGTTGTCCAAAGTGTGGGGAACAACGATATAGAGATGACTTGCAGGGTGAGCGGATACCGGTAAAGGTCTTAAGACACTTTCCCATCATTGCAAGAATACAACACATGTTTCGATGCAAATCCATAGCGGAGTTGATGACATGGCATGCATCTCATCGGTCCACTGATCACAGATTGAGGATTCCCGCAGATTGTGCAGCTTGGAAGCACATAGATAATCAGTGGCCGGACTTTGCGAGGGAGCCATGCAACTTACATCTTGGGCTAGCCATGGACGGCGTGAATCCTTTCGGGTTATGCTCGACATCTTGGTCGACATGGCCCATAGTCGTGGTGAATTACAATATCCCACCATGGCTAATAATAAAAAAGGGACACCTCATGCTTGCACTACTTGTGCCAGGAAAGTACAAGGCAAAAAACATGGACGTGTACATGGCACCTTTGATAGAGGAGTTACAGATATTATGGAGAGGAGTGCAGGTCTTTGATATTTCCAGAGCTCCTAGGCATGTTCCGACGAGCGAGCCACCCGGTAATGGATGGTAAGTGAGCCGGTACCTGGGCCCATGAATCTGTGTATACCAATGATATTTTGGTCAGGGGTATCTTGATGTGGACCATGCATGACTACCCTGGATATGGAGAGTGCGCAGGTACATGGTTATGTCTTTACATGTACAATGAGGGATTATGCTTTTTTTACTCTCTTTTGCACGCATGTCTTGTACTAACATATTCATGCACGCGTGCAGGACTTGTTACAAGTGGGTACCATGCTTGTCCTGTTTGTGGACCCGCTCTGAAATCCCGCTCTGAAATCGCTTGCACGCTACTCCAAACATATGAGGAAAAATGTTTATGAAGGTCATGCTCGATACCTTCCGCTCGACCATCTCGCACGTGGAGGTCAGCTTGATCCACCACCATCATATTTGAAGGCAAGTGATTGGATTCAAGCTTGGAGGGCGAATGGAGAGGAACCTCCTCCTGGTATGAAGAGGCTATCGATCTTTCACAAGCTTCCTTATTGGGGTCAGTTACAAATCAATCATCTCTTGGATCCCATGCATATCTTCAAGAATGTGGGGGCTACCATTTGGGCACACTTGGTTGGTTCCAAGGACTCGAGAGGAGTGTGAGAAGACTTGCGTGCTATGAATAGGATGTCTCGTTTGTGGCCCCAAGTGCATGCTTCGGGAAAAGTTGTCCTCCCGAAAGCAACGTGGATCCTCTCTACGAGGGAGGAGGCAGCGATCAAGGCAGACATTGACTCTTTTCAAACACCGACAGGGTACATGCGTTGCTTGAAAGGAGCATTTTCAAAGGACAATAAGCTTAGTGGCCTCAAGTCCCATGATTGGCACAAGGTCTTACAGGTATTCTAAGTAGAATTAGTGTACCGATAATAGTGATGCGTTAGCATAATTATTATTATGTTATATTGTTGACATGACTTCATTGTTGCTTTGATAGTTCATCCTTCCAATTACAATAAAAGGGTGCTTACAAGAAGATGTTAGAAATGCTATATTCAAGATCTGTGGTATTGTGAGGTATGCTTACTATCAAATCGCATTATGTATTTTCTTAATGGACATGTGAAATAGGTGGATATCTCAAATATCTTACATATGCATGGACATGTGAAATAGGTGGATATCTCAAAAAGAGATCTCTATATCGAGCATCGAGAAGGCTAGGGTGGAATCCATCGAAGCCGTATGCTTGCTTGAGAAGCACTTTCCCTCAAGCATTATGACAACTCAAGTCCACTTGCTTGTGCACATAGTTGATGAGGTGGCTATAGCAGGTACCGTTCATAATCGATGGATGTTTTTTCTCGAGCGGTTTATGAAAACTTTAAAGGGGTTTGTAAGACAAAGAGCAAGACCGGAAGCAAGCATGGCAGAGGGATGGCTTGTGCAAGAGTCATTAGTATATATCACAGAGTTTCTTGCATCCACGGATCTTGATATGCCGCAAGCTTGGCACAACAAGGATGATGATCGCATCATTGGCGAGGTCCCCCAAGGAAAAGGGATTGAAAGAAAGATGAGCGAAGAGCAAATGGAGAAATTCAATAAGTTTTGTATCCTCAATAGCCCTGAGATGTAGAAGTGGATTGAGAGATATGAAGTGGCCAAAGCAGAAAGAATAAATGCAAGGACGAGATTCAGAGTAATGTACAGGCGATCACAACCATATCCACGAGATCTGGCTCTTCTCCCTACTCACATGTCACGTGATTGGCTACAACTGGCTCTACGTAAAGCCGAATGTGATGGAGAGACAATAAACGAGCGCGAGCGGGAGTTATCATCTAGATGTATGGTGCATGTAAGTTTCTTATCTCTTGATGTAATTAAGTAATTATTTGTGGCAATATATGCTATAAAATAGGTGCATCTTCATTGTTTTAATGATGCTCTTTTACAGTACAAAAAGTGCAGTGCATTATGGTCATATGGACGACATTTTTGCGTGGAACGCATCGATTCAAAGAGAGTCACGTATGATTGTGGAGTCATGGCTAACTTCACACAAGATAGCCGAGCAAGTGCTTCGGATACCAATCTTCTCTCCTCACAATTGGATTATTGTGGAACCATACGCGACATCTATGAAATTGATTTCAGACGATTTACTATTTTCATTCTTGATGTAAAATGGTTTAGAACTACTTACAACGGTCCCCATGCGACAGTGAGAAAAGATAGTAGCGGTCTCTTTGCAATAGACTCCACCAAACATTGGACCGATGAAAGTGATACTTTTGTTCTTCCCGAGCACTGTGAGCAGGTGCATACTAATGATTTAATTAGTCGAAGCTTTCGTTTTTAAAGTCCATTGATATATATATAATTGACGACATTTGGCACCCATCTTCAATATAGGTGGTTTTTCATCCGGATCGTTCTGATCCAAGATGGTGGTACGTGATCCAAGTTGCACCATGAAGTAAGCAAATTTTTGAAGATCGAGATGTGGATATGGAGATGCCACTACCAATGCCGGATCCAATTGATGAATCTAGCGAAGAAGATGTAGATCACCATATGAGGCAAGAGGAAGATGCGCATAATGACATCGCACGGGAGGAGGATGGAGATCACGATATTGACAAAGAAGACAACAATCATCAAGATCAATCACCACACTTAAGCTTTATTGAAGAAGATGATCAAATACTTTTAGGTGAACGTACGATACTAGAGTACGATGATGATATAGGAGATCAACTCGGTATAGAGTTGGAGATAGACTTGCTTGGCGCCTTAGACTTGGCTCAAGATGAAACAGTTGATGTAAATGCTCTTATTTGATTTTTCTCATCTCAAACTTGGACATGAATATATGAGCTTCAAAGGCTTGATGTACATGCTCTCATTTTTTTATTCTCTATGAGCTCAAACATGTATGAAAATTTAAAAAATTTTGTCATTGGAAAAAACTAACTTTTAAAGCCTTTAAAAAAAAAAAACCTCTCTGTAAAAACGTCGCTATAATATTTTGTCTCAGTGTCGCTATATAGCGACTTTTAGCAAAAGTCGCTATATAGCGACGATTTACGAAACCCGATTTTCATACCGACGATTAACGCTAAGCGGGCGCTAAATGTCGGTACGTAAACGTCGCAATAGGATCCGTGTGTAGTAGTGTTCTTTCACTTTCTCTAGGTCATTTCTCAGGTTAGAGAGCATCGCCTCTTGGGCGGCATCTCCTGAGGTGTTGGTAGGGTTGTTACTCTACGAACTTTAGCATGTAGGCTAAAGCTTGTGAAGAGTCGAGACTGGTAATCATGTGAATGGCCTGATGTTACTTCCTCGAATGCTCCCACCAATCGTGACACCACAGCTCGTGTTCTTCGCTCAAATGGCAATGATCGAATGCATGCATCTGCAACCGCTTCTTGTTGCTGCTTTGCAAGGAGTCTTCTTTCTTCTCATTGTTTCTCCCTTCGCCGATGTTGCAAAAGTGTCTTCCATTGCCGATTCGATTCAATCCGTTTTGGTTTTCAACAAATAAAAAAGAAGCTATGGAGCGTGCCCTCAAACAGGTATGCATCACTTTGGCACAACATTGGAGGCCCATTAACCCATGCATAATGATCTCATATAGGTGTGTCCTTGGGTTTAGGAGAAGCTCACGTAGTGTACTTTAGAATGATTACTTGGTTGCATGTATGTATAGAACAAAAATTTTATGATTTTGAATAAATTGCTATATCCTATAGTCTTCAGGATGTATGCTTCACATGCAACATAGCACTTGTAATGCTTTAATGTTCTTGTTCCAAATCCTTATTCCATAATTTTTTGCTCTCATGTTCAAGTTTGGAATGTGTACTATAACTTTAAGACAAATTTTGCCGAATTCCGTTGAGCAATTCATAAGTTATGGGTCATGCAAGATACCCATACACAAAAAAGTCCCTGAACCTCACTAAAAATGGCTACACCCAAGCAAACAATGACCCAAAAGGTGATCCATTTGAAGGTACTATTACCTTGTTAAATGGCCACAAAATAGAAACATATGTACCCCATGTCATGAGATATTGTAGGTCTATGAAGAACATAACTATGGCTATGGGCACAATATCATTTTTTATCATCAAAGCTGACATAGACGGAGGTGTTGTTGATCAACTAGTCATTGCTGATGGGCCAAGAGACAAAGATCATGTAGCTGTTAGTTTCTAGTGCATAATAGTAGATTTTCTTAAGAACGTTCTTTACATCCTCTCTGAATGTTCATTGGTTTGAAGCTGACATTTGTAAACAAGCGAAAGAGCCTCTTTATGCACTTCATGCAAGAGTACAATGAGGAGGGTATAGTTATGTACACATTGAAAAATGTATCTTACATTTCCATCCGAAATACATGTGCGTGTTTGATTTTACTATCCTTGAAAATGTTCTTGAAGGCCCAAAGAAATATGAGCTCACCCAAGCATTTATCACACAACTTGCAAACCTTGGCTACGGTCGTATGGTAAGTCTTGCACTTTCTTTCAAATAAGCAAATAAAACATTAAATAAAGTTTGCTAGGGATATTGTTTTGCAGGTAGCTGGATTGCTTGTGTTCACGAACCTTAACTCCCAACTTGTCAAATTTTATTGTGGAGTTTGTACTAGGACACGTGTAAGTAGAGATCAGCATCGACCATTTTGCTATAGTTGTGATCGTGTGCAGCCCATTTGCTGGACTCCAAGCTTAATCGGGAAGATAGTTCAATGTGGAGGTGACGAATGTGAAGAGAGTGGGAGAGGAGGAAGGAGTCCCACTTGCAGCTTTCTCACATACACAATGGGGGAATATACACAAAGGTGGAGGCTGAAAATAGTTTTCCTCTTCTTAGTTGTGTAAGCCAAAAGAACTCTAAGTACAAAAGAATAGGTGAACCCTATATGTGGGTCTCAAACCAAACTCGGCTAACTAAGGTGGCATACTAACTGAGGCACTAACTAGAGTATATAAAGATAGTTGTCATCCAGCTATTATTCATGGGCGGTGTACCAACCGCATCTGCAACTAACAAGTCGATGACATAAATCCACAACGGTCACCCTGGCATATCACGCGTGGAGCTCGATATCTCAACACTCCCCCTCGAGCTCAATCCCAATTCCTACACACCAAGCAGGTCTCTGAACTTGTGTAGCTTCTGTGCACCCAATGCCTTCGTGAATATGTCAACTACCTGATCCTTTGTGCTGACATAAACTAGATCAATAAAACCTACTAGAACCTTCTCCCGCACATAGTGATAATGCACCTCAATGTGCTTTGTTCTAGCATGATACACTAGGTTATTTGACAAGTGTATACTACTCATGTTGTCACAATAAATGACAACTAGCCCATTTATAGACTGATGCATATCATAAAGTAGCTTATGCAACCAAGTTACCTCACATGCAGCCATTGCTGCACCCCTGTACTCAGCCTCTGTGCTCGACAAGGTTACTGTAGGCTATTTATTACTGCTCCAAGTGACTGCAACACTCCCAAAAGAGAACATATATCCACTTGTAGAACGTCTATCGGAAATACTACCAGCCCAATCAGCATCAGTGTATCCATGCAACTGTATCTGAACCTTAGTCTCATAAAATAGTCCATACTGCAATGTGGACTTCACATACCTCAGTATGCGTCTAACTGCATCCAAATGTGGTTTCCTTGGAGCCTGTATAAACTAACTTACCAACCCAACAGCATAGCTCAAATCTGGCATGGTAATAGTCATATAAATCAAACTTCCTACTATGCGTCTGTACATAGTAGGGTCTTCCAGAAGCTCACCTGCATCTGCACTCAACTTCACATTTTACAGCCTATCATCCCATATTTGGACAGCATGTCCAATCCATACTGCCTCTGCAAGAGCCATATCCCACTTGTGGATCTAATCACCTCAATGCCCAAGAAGTAACGCAGCTCTCCCAAATCCTTCATCTCAAACTTCTGCTTCAATAGCATTTTCACATGAAGGATATCTTTATCACTATCACCTGTGTGAGCTTCAAGCCATACAAGGCTTTCTTCAACTTGCAAACAATCAACAGCATGAACATAACCTGGTGGCTGCTCCATATAGACCTCTTCTTGCAAATCACCATGCAAGAAAGCATTCTTTACATCCATTTGATGTAAAGACCATCCCTTTGATGCAGCCATAGCAATGACTGCTCTTACGGTTGCCATCCTTACAACTAGATTGAATGTTTCTTCATAATCAATGCCATATGTCTGTGCATACCCCTTGACAACTAATCTTGCCTTGTATCTGTTCAGAGAACCATCTGCATTGTGCTTCACCTTATAAACCCACTTGCAGCCAATTGCATTCTTGTCTTTAGGCAAAGGCACCAATTCCCATGTAGCATTTGCTTCCAAGGCATCCATTTCTTCATCCATGGCTTTCTCCCATTTTTCTTTTCCCATGGCTTGCTCAAAAGAAGTGGGTTCTAGTTCATGTATCACTTTGACCATATAGGCATAGTAAATGGCTGTAAATCCATCATATTTCAGCCTACCCACAGGATACCTAGCTCTAGTAGACCTACACAAAATAGGCTCACTACCAGGTGCTCTCAAAACATTCCTTGTCTTCCTTACTCCAGGTGTAACAATAGAAGGAATACCCAACTCATCATCAAGGCTCTGTTCTGAGCCACTAGATTCACCATCCACATAAGAGTGACCTGCATTCACATCAACCATGGGCTGATCTATTTCTCTTTTCCTTTTTGTGATACTTGCATACCACTATCTGCATTGCTTTGAGGAGATCCTCTTGATCTCAATCTGCTTGTCCATGGCGAAGTATGTGAACCACTGCTAGAGGACACTTCAGGTCCACTAATATTTTGTGATTGCTGCTGTGGAATCTGTGCAGCATTGCCATTTTGTGCATCTACATCATCAATCACATTTATTGGTTTATACCAGATGCTCATCTCATCAAAAACAACATCTTTGCTCACTGTAAACTTATGAGTAGATGGGTTATAGCATCTATACCCTTTATGCTGCAGAGAATAACCAATAAAGATGCACTTCTCAGCTTTTGGATCCAACTTGGATCTCAACTCAATCTCAACTCATCTGGCACATGAACATAGGCAATGCAACCAAAAACTTTCAAATGAGAAATATCTGGTTTCCTACGAGTATACCTCTCCTCTAGCATCATGCCATGTATTGCTGCAGTGGGAGTCCTGTTCATTATGTAGACTGCTATAGCAACTGCTTCAATGCAATAATAATTTGGCAAGTCTTTTTTGTTGAGCATGGCACAAGATACCTCTCCAATATGCCTGTTTTTCCTTTCTGCAAGTCCATTTTGCTGTGGGGTATGACTGCATGAATATTGTAGCTTTATGCCATGCTCCTGCAGGAAACTTGCAAACTCATTTGAGAGGTACTCTGCCCCTCCATCTGACCTTAGGCATTTTATTTGCAGGCCTGTTTTTTTTTCAACCATAGCTTTAAAAGATTTGAAATGCCCAAACACTTCACTTTTCTTTTTCATAAAATACACCCAAAATTTTCTGCTGTAGTCATCAATAAAAGTGACAAAATAATGACAGCCTCCAATAGATGTAGCTTTAGTAGTCCACACATCAGAGTGGATTTTTCATACATTCATACATGTTGTCCCTCGTTTACAAGCCCCTGGGGCTAATCAAGAGGAAGAAGATGAGGATACTCAGAGGAAGAAGGTGACGAAGAAGGGAGTGAGGACATAGAGAACTTAGATTAGTCATAGAAGTAGTGCTAGCTACTCTTTTTTGGACTTGAAGCCATTGGCTTGGCTTCATGCCTCTCTTGTATATACACTCCTCTTATTTTTTGTACTTGAAGCCACAGGATGTGGCTTGGCTTCGTGCTATATGTACATAGAAGAACTTTTTGGGCTATGAATTAATATACACTCCTTTTATTTTTTTGGCTTTCAATTTCCTTGTGCAACATTCTATCAATGAATGCCTTGTGAACTAAACGTTTTGGAGTTGTAATGTTTTATTTAGAATTGTAACCGTCGGCTATAGACGTGCTTTGAATCGTGCTTATTAAAATGCCAACCGTGCTAATTAAAATGCAGTTGGCTGTAAGAATTGAATTGCACACTATGGAGATGGGATTCTTGTAACCACACAGCATACACAACATACACAACATTCTGTTCAACCACACAAAATTCTACTTTTATTATTTTTGTAGAGCGTCTATGAACACGTCTTTTTGTTTTTTTTAAATTTCTATAGAGAGTCTAATAGAGCATTTATAGGCACGTCTGCTTGTTATATAGACGTGGGTCTGTAGACGCACTAATAGATGTGCAAATAGACGCACTTGTAAGTTTTTTTAAAGTTAAGGAAATGCATCTGTGTGCACATCTATGGGTGCTTTGTGTTGTTGTGTCTCCCTCTCTCTCTCTCTCTCTCTTTCCCTCTCTCTCTCTCTCTCTCTCTCTCTCTCTCTCTCTCTCTCTCTCTCTCTTTCACTCCCTCTTTTTCCCTCTCTCAAATAGCCTACTGACAGTCAGCCAAGGCGAGGTGAATTTGATCGGTCGAGGTAGGTCATCAACTGGCCCGACTGATTGATACTAAAGGCTATAGAAACTCCCCAAAAGGCTAAGGAGAGATTGCGGTAGAAAACGATAGGTTTTGGCAAGGTGGTAGTGGCAGGGGCGGGGTCCTTTTATAGGATTTTGCCATTGCACCACACGGTACCATCCTACACCATGCGGTATGCCAACATTCTGGATTATGTATCCTCCCTAGTCAGACGATCCATGATGTCACACATGCCGATATGACATCTACCATGCGATATAGGTAGGTTATCATGCCGTGCCTCGTGGTGCCCTAAAAATAACTGCACGGTGTAGATGCGAGACTGTGTGAGGTAAACAATACTGCATGGTAGTCAGGACATGATACCGTGTGGTAAGATTATAAAGTGTGCGGTGTGCTCCTGGTCAACAACTGGTGTAAAGAAACATGTTTTTTTGCATTTAGGGCGTTAGGTCATGTTCTTTAATCAAAAAGTAAGTCCCTGACATACAGAACTTAGGCTGTGTCATGCATTATGGTTACACACTAAGCGATTGTTTTATTTGACGTAGTTGCATACTTGTTGAAAAATGGGATGACCTCGAAGGCAAAGAGACCATATAACCCATACAAGTCAAAGGGGGCATGTGTCCTCCATGAAATTAGCACGATATGAGGTTCGACCCATGCTTGGAAAGTCTTGAAGAGTTAGAAAAGGTAGATCTTTGCCCTTAGAATTAGACCATCCATGTACTAGGCTGGTTAGGCCAAGGCCCAACAAGTTCGCGGCCTAGAGAATACTTTGTTCTCTTACTGATAATTGAGACACTACAAGGCACAGACCATTTTCCAACAGAAATACCGACCTTTTTTACACAAAAGTTTTCTTTTGACGGGTGCAAAGGTCGGTATTTATGTCGCTATTAGTATCGAAAAAGAATTGTCGCCATATAAGCATTGCTATATAGCGACTCTGGTAAATGTCACTATATAGCAACAAAATTCGGTTGTTGAATGCCAAATGCAGACCATGGTGGAGATGGGGAGGTGTATGTTAAAAGGTGTTGGACTGCCAAACCACTTTTGGGCTGAGGCTGTCAATACTGCGGTTTACATCCTTAATCGTAGCTATACAAAGGCACTCAAAGGTAAAACACCACATGAGGCTTACAGCGGTAAGAAGCCATCTGTCTCCTACTTCAAAACGTTTGGGTGTGAATGCTATGCGCATGTACCAGACAAAGAGAGAAACAAGCTACAACCAAAAAGCACCAAAGGTATCTTCTTAGGCTATTGTGATGAGAAGAAAGCCTATGAGTTGTATGACCAAGAGGCAAAGAAGATCATGCAGCCACATGCAGTGGAGGCAGAGAAGAGCTCTTCCACTTTATCATCAAGCGAAGAGGTAATTCACTATGGACCTATCCCAAAAGCTATAAAGGAGGAGGAAATATCAGATGATGAAGGTATAAGTCACCAATTTGTTGTTACACCACTGGAAAAGCCATTGCCACGATGAATAAGGCAGCTCTACGACCATGATAACCAAATGCCTATCTCTGTTGAGCAGCATGCAGATGGACCAAGGCGGTCTCAGAGAATCGAGGAGCAAAGGAGGGCTTCTATTCACATAGTCAATATGGCCTTAATGGCTGAGATTATTGCAAAAGTAAAGGAGCCTGCAAGTTTGGAGGAAGCACTTGCAGATCGAGATTGGAAAAATGCTATGCAAGTAGAATATGACAACATCATGAAGAATGAAACTTGGGAGCTAGTAGATCGACCACCTAACAGAAAGGTTATTGGCACCAAGTGGGTTTGGAAGGCAAAGTACAAGGTCGATGGGACTTTGGAAAAGTACAAAGCCAAATTGGCTGCACAAGGATTTTCGCAGGTTGAAGGGTTTGATTTTCAAGAATCTTTCGCTCCGACTGCCAGGATGACCACTATTTGCACAGTATTATCGGTGGCTGCTATAAAAAGTGGCTAGTTTATCAAATGGATGTTAAATCAGCATTCTTGAATGGTGACCTCAAGGAGGAGGTGTACATGGCTCAGCCACCTGGGTTTGAGGCCCCCCATTTTGAGCACAAAGTATGTAAGCTGAAGAAGGCTCTGTATGGGCTAAAACATGCCCCAAGAGCATGGTACCAACGGATAGACAAATTCTTTCATAAATTAAACTTCAAAAGATGTGCCTCAGATGCTAACTTGTATGTGTACAGGAAAGGTGGAAAAACTGCTATTATTGTTTTATATGTGGATGATCTCCTTATTACAGGTGACTATGAAGACATGATCCAGCAGACTAGAAAGACGTTGAGCACGGAGTTTGAGATGACAGACTTAGGCTTGATGCACTATTGTTTGGGGATTGAAGTCTGGCAAGAGCCAGGCAAGATCTTCATCTCTCAGCAAAAATATGCAAGGGAGATCTTGAAGGCATTTGGTATGTCCGAGTGCATGGAGATAGCTACACCTATGGAGATAAATGCGAGGTTGTCTATGGAGGATGCCTCACCACCAGCAGACATCGGGAGGTACAGGAAGTTGGTCAGCAGTCTCATCTATCTGTGCAACACCAAACCGGACATCAGTTTTGCTGTTGGCGTTTTGAGCAGGAGCCCGGGACACTGGATGGGATCCTCACTTGCATGTCAGATGAGGTCTATCAATGAGACTGTTGATGGTAGGAAGGTGATTGTCTGGGAGCCCCTTATTCTTGTTAGGGCCTAGGGGTCAATTGGCCCTAGCTAGGGGGTCCCAGGGGGGCCAGTAGCCCCCCTGGTGGGGGTTTAGGGGCTCCCACCCCCGAGGCAATGGTATAGGGAATATTCCTTGAATATTCCATGGAGGACTAGTCGGTTCCACCGACTAGGTTGGCTGGTCGGCTCCACCAACTAGGTCGACTAATCGACTCCACCAACTACGTTGATCCGACTACTGCCCTCATAGCTATAAAGAGGCGACCTCCCTAGTCGATTGTATCAGATCAGTTCAGATCAAATCAGATCTTCTAGCTAGTAGCTCTTCACCTAGTATCTGTCTAGATTGCCATCTCAGCTCCACTAAAGGAGCGCACAGGTGGATGAATCCATCATCTGTACTACATCAATATTGAAGGAAAAGTTTATTCCTCTCCAGTTTGCTGTGTACTCTCTATTATTTTGTTCAGTTTCTGTTCTGCTGCACCGTGTAATTTAATAGATGTGTCATTCAAAGGATAGTGCCACATGTCATGCAAAGAGATTCTTTGGGCAAAGGGAACCTAGGCCTGTGAAGAGAGTGGGAGAGAAGTAAGGAGTCGCACTTGCAGCTTTCTCACATACACAATGGGGGAATAGACACAAAGGTGGAGGCTGAAAATAGTTTTCCTCTTCTTAGTTATGAAAGCCAAAAGAACTCTCTCTAAGTACAAAAGGAATAGATGAACCCTATATGTGGGTCTCAAAACAAACTCAGCTAACCTAGGTGGCATACTAACTGAGCCACTAACTAGAGTACATAAAGATAGCTGTCATCCAACTATTATTCATGGGTGGTGTACCAACCGCATCTGCAGCAGTGACATAAATGCACAATGGTCACCTTGGCATATCACGAGTGGAGCTCGATATCTCAACACTCCCCCTCGAGCTCAATCCCAATTCCTGCACACCAAGCATGTTTTTGAACTTGTTCAGCTTCTCTGCACCCAATGCCTTCATGAATATGTCAGCTACTTGATCCTCTGTGCTGACATAAACCAAATCAATAAAACTTACTGGAACCTTCTCCCGCACATAGTGATAATGCACCTCAAAGTGCTTTGTTCTAGCATGAAAGACTGGGTTATTTGCCAAGTGTATACTGCTCATGTTGTCACAATAAATGACAATTGGCCCATCTGTAGACTGATGCATATCATAAAGTAGCTTACACAACCAAACTACCTCACATGCAGCCATTGCTGCACCCCTGTACTCAGCCTCTGTGCTCAACAAGGCAACTATACGCTGTTTCTTGCTGCTCCAAGTGACTGCAGCACTCCCAAAAGATAACACATATCCACTGGTAGATCGTCTATCAGAAATACTACCAGTCCAATCAGCATCAGTGTATCCATGCAACTGTATTTGAACCCCAGTCTCATAAAATAATCCATATTGCAATGTGGACTTCACATACCTTAGTATGCGTCTAGCTGCATCCAAATGCGGTTTCCTTGGAGCCTGCATAAACTGACTTGAAACCCAATAGCATAGCTCAAATCTGGCCTGGTAATAGTCATATAAATCAAACTTCCTACTATGCGTCTGTACATAGTAGCATCTTCCAGAAGCTCACCTGCATCTCCGCTCAGCTTCACATTCTGCTCCAAAGGAACTGAAATAAGCTTATAGCCTGTCATCCCATATTTGGATAGCATGTCCAATCCATACTGCCTCTGCAAGAGCCATATCCCACTTGTGGATCTAATCACCTCAATGCCCAAGAAGTAACGTAGCTCTCCCAAATCCTTCATCTCAAACTTCTGCTTCAATAGCATTTTCACATGAAGGATATCTTCATCACTATCACCTGTGATGATCAAATCATCAACATAAATGACAAGCAACATAATACCTTTCTCTGTTTTTCTCACATAAAGTAAGAAATCTGTCATGGAAATCTAAAAGCTAATAGTGACAAGACACTGTCCTATCTTGTTAGACCATGCTCTGGGTGCTAATCACCTCAATGCCCAAGAAGTAACGTAGCTCTCCCAAATCCTTCATCTCAAACTTCTGCTTCAATAGCATTTTCACATGAAGGATATCTTCATCACTATCACCTGTGATGATCAAATCATCAACATAAATGACAAGCAACATAATACCTTTCTCTGTTTTTCTCACATAAAGTAAGAAATCTGTCATGGAAATCTAAAAGCTAATAGTGACAAGACACTGTCCTATCTTGTTAGACCATGCTCTGGGTGCTTGCTTCAAGCCATACAAGGCTTTCTTCAACCTGCAAACAAACTTAGGATGAATAGCATGGACATAACCTGGTGGCTGCTCCATATAGACCTCTTCTTGCAAATCACCATGCAAGAAGGCATTCTTTATATCCATCTGATGTAAAGACCATCCCTTTGATGTAGCCATAGCAATGACTGCTATTACGGTTGCCATCCTTGCAATCGGACTGAATGTTTCTTCATAATCAATGCCATACGTCTGTGCATACCCCTTGACAACTAATCTTGTCCCTTTCATGATACTTGCATACCACTATCTGCATTGCTTTGAGGAGATTCTCCTAATTTCAATCTGCATGTCCATGGCAAAGTATGTGAACCACTGCTAGAGGACACTACAGGTCCACTAATATTTTGTGATTGCTGCTGTGAATTATGTGCAACATTACCATTTTGTGCATCTACATCTTGAATCACATTTACTGGTCTATACCAGCTGCTCATCTCATAAAAAACAACATCTCTGCTCACTATAAACTTACGATTAGAAGGGTTATAGCATCTATACCCTTTCTGCTGCAGAGAATAACCAATAAAGATGCACTTCTTAGCTTTTGGATGACTATTTATTTTGTATGAGAAGTGTATCTTTATTGGTTTATACCAGCATTACCATTTTAAGCATCTACATCATGAATCCTGGTCTATACCAGCTGCTCATCTCATCAAAAACAACATCTCTGCTCACTATAAACTTACGAGTAGAAGGGTTATAGCATCTATACCCTTTCTGCTGCAGAGAATAACCAATAAAGATGCACTTCTCATACAAAATAAATAGTCATCCAAAAGCTAAGAAGTGCATCTTTATTGGTTATTCTCTGCAGCAGAAAGGGTATAGATGCTATAACCCTTCTACTCGTAAGTTTACAGTAAGCAGAGATGTTGTTTTTTATGAGATGAGTAGCTCGTATAAACCAGTAAATGTGGTTGATGATGTAGATGCACAAAATGGTAATGCTGCACAGAATTCACAGTAGCAATCACAAAATATTAGTGGACCTGTAGTGTCCTCTAGCAGTGGTTCACATACTTCGCCATGGATAGGCAGATTGAGATCAGGAGAATCTCCTCAAAGAAATGCAGACAGTGGTATGCAGGTATCACGAAAAGGAAAAGAGAAAGTAGATCAGCCCATGGTTGATGTGAATGTAGGTCACTCTTATGTGGATGGTGAGTCTAGTGGCTCAGAACATAGCATTGATGATGAGTTGGGTATTCCTTCTATTGCTACACCTAGAGTAAGGAAGACCAGGGATGTTTTGAGAGCACCTGGTAGTGAGCCTATTTTGCACAGGTCTACCAGAGTCAAGTATCGTATGGATAGGCTGAAATATGATGGATTTACAGCCATTCACTATGCCTTTATGGTTAAAGTGATACAAGAACCAGAACCCACTTCTTTTGAGCAAGCCATGGGAAAAGAAAAATGGGAGAAAGCCATGGATGAAGAAATGGATGCCTTGGAAGCAAATGCTACATGGGAATTGGTGCCTTTGCCTAAAGACAAGAATGCAATTGGCTGCAAGTGGGTCTATAAGGCGAAGCACAATGCAGATGGTTCTATGAGTAGATACAAGGCAAGATTAGTTGTCAAGGGGTATGCACAGACATATGGCATTGATTATGAAGAAACATTCAGTCCGGTTGTAAGGATGGCCACTGTAAGAGCAGTCATTGCTATGGCTGCATCGAAGGGATGGTCTTTACATCAAATGGATGTAAAGAATGCCTTCTTGCATGGTGATTTGCAAGAAGAGGTCTATATGGAGCATCCACCAGGTTATGTGCATGTTGTTCATTCTAAGTTTGTTTGCAGGTTGAAGAAAGCCTTGTATGGCTTGAAGCAAGCACCCAGAGCATGGTCTGACAAGATAGGACAGTATCTTGTCACTATTGGCTTTCACATTTCCATAGCAGATTTCTCACTTTATGTAAGAAAAACAGAGAAACGTATTATGCTGCTTGTCATTTATGTTGATGATTTAATCATCACAGGTGATAGTGATGAAGATATCCTTCATGTGAAAATGCTATTAAAGCAGAAGTTTGAGATGAAGGATTTGGGAGAGCTGCATTACTTCTTGGGCATTGAGGTGATTAGATCCACAAGTGGGATATGGCTCTTGCAGAGGCAGTATGGATTGGACATGCTGTCCAAATATGGGATGACAGGCTGTAAGCCTATTTCAGTTCCTTTCGAGTAGAATGTGAAGCTGAGTGCAGATGCAGGTGAGCTTCTGGAAGATCCTACTATGTACAGACGCCTCACAGACGCATAGTAGGAAGTTTGATTTATATGACTAGCCAAATTTGAGCTATGTTGTTGGGTTGGTAAGTCAGTTTATGCAGGCTCCAAGGAAACCGCATTTGGATGCAGCTAGACGCATACTGAGGTATGTGAAGTCCACATTGCAATATGGACTATTTTATGAGACTAGGGTTCAGATACAGTTGCATGGATACACTGATGCTGATTGGGCTAGTAGTATTTCTGATAGACGATCTACCAGTGAATATGTGTTTTCTTTTGGGAGTGCTACAGTCACTTGGAGCAGCAAGAAATAGCCTACAGTTGCCTTGTCAAGCACAGAGGCTGAATACAGGGGTGCAGCAATGGCTGCATGTGAGGCAGCTTGGTTGCATAAGCTGCTTTATGATATGCATCAGTCTATAGATGGGCCAGTTGTCATTTATTGTGACAACATGAGCAGTATACACTTGGCAAATAACCCAGTCTATCATGCTAGAACAAAGCACATTGAGGTGCATTACCACTATGTGCGGGAGAAGGTTTAGTAGGTTTTATCGATCTAGTTTATGTCAGCACAGAGGATCAGGTAATTGACATATTCACGAAGGCATTGGGCGCAGAGAAGCTGTGCAAGTTCAGAGACCTACTTGGTGTGCAGGAATTGGGATTGAGCTCGAGGGGGAGTGTTGAGATATTGAGCTCCACTCGTGATATGCTAGGGTGACCGTTGTGCATTTATGTCACCGACTTGTTAGCTGCAGATGCGGTTGGTACACTGCCCATGAATAATAGCTGGATGACAGCTATCTTTATGTACTCTAGTTAGTGGCTCAGTTAGTATGCTACCTAGGTTAGTTGAGTTTGGTTTGAGACCCACATATAGGGTTCATCTATTCCTTTTTGTAAGAGAGAGTTTTTTGGCTTTCACAACTAAGAAGAGGAAAATTGTTTTCAGCCTCCACCTTTGTGTGTATTCCCCCATTGTGTATGTGAGAAAGCTACAAGTGAGACTCCTTACCTCTCTCTCCCACTCTCTTCATAGCTATCACATTAAATATACCAACTACAGCAAGGCAAATCTATCAGAGGGAGGTGTGTCAAAGGCTACTTCAATGCGTTGAATTAGCAATTCAGCATGGCACTTAGTTAGGGTCAAAACCCTATGTGGGTGAGATTTTGAATTTTTTTTTCACAAGTTATGGTTTCTCTTCACAAATTTTTGGGCTTGGGGGATTCTACACTACCTACCTTGCCTACGAAAACAAACAAACAACAAGAAATAACACCTTTGTGCATGGGTGGGTATTTCCAAAATATGGCAATCTTGTCACTAAAGTCAAACCACTTCAAAATATGCAAAGAACATCATCTTTTAGTGTTTTTTATTGCTTTTGATAGCAACAATGCCTAAGCAATCACCTAGCTATCTTTTCTTATGATTTGACAACTAAACACACTTCAAAATAGCTCCAAATCACTAAAAAACACTTCAAACACCTCTTTTCATTCTTGGGATACTCAAATGAGTGGGTGCTTCTTGAAGATTGGTACTTTTAGGGTGGTATTTTTTTCTTCTTGTTCGGCAATTTTTTTTTTCTTGGTTTGAATTGTTAGGAAAACATGAAAGTGCTACAGACATAACATCACTAGGTAAGGGTTTCTTCTTATATACATGTACTCAAACAACCACTAGGTAAGGGTTCAATAAAATAAAGATCACATATTGGAAGCTGCATGAAAGCCAATGCACAGAAAACCAATTGTGTTTAATTAAGCTAATAAGCATTGGGCAATGGGTGGATAATGAGAGAAGAAAATGCAAGCAAAAGAGTACCTTGAACTCCTTGATAATGGTGCAAAAAATGTGTAGTCCTTGGCAGTGATTCACATGTTATGGGGATCTTGAAGGAATACCGTTGGAGTGCTCTAGTCCATGCTACCCTTAGTGAGAGGCATAAGGGTGAGAGGCAATGCATACATAACCCATCCACAAATATCACCTTTGTGGCTACCAAGTTGTTGCAAATGTGACTCCATGAGGGAAGAAAGGGGAGGGAATGAAGGGGATGAGAGAGGTAGAGGGTATGGGAATGAGAAGGGATAAAGGGTGAGAGATATAAAAAACATCCTTCTGTTGAACTCATGTGATAGCGTTACATATAATGAGTGACCCCCCCGAGGTAGTCTCAACGGTGACTCATGTGTCATGGGGATCTTGAATGCTGATGGAGCCTCCACTCTAACTACCCCTTGTGAGAGCAATGCAAAGAATGAGCCATCCACAAGTGTCACTCAAGTGACTCCTGGATTGTTGCAATGTGTTCCCATGAGAGAAAGAGGGAAAAGGGGAAAGGGGAGAAGAGAGGGAGAAGGGGAGGAGAAGAGGAGAATGAATGGGGATGGAGTGGCAAACACAAAGGAAATACAAAGGAAGCAAGAGAACACCCAAAAACACTCTTGAAGAGAAGAGGAAGCTTGTAATCCAAACTTGTGCATACAACAACAAAGACCATAGTCAATCACTTGGCCTTTTATACATGTCATTTTTTGAAGGGAGGGCCAACACTAATCTCTCTCTTGGGCCCATCTAGCTCCAAGACACAATCTTGGCTCTATAGACTTGCCACTGTCCATTAAATCACGTATCTAGGCATATTGTTAACCAATCACTTAACACTCATGACTTGAGCCATTGGTTCATGGATTGGACCTAGTTGATAAAGTCTTGTGGAAATACCGTGAGTAGGCCTTTTAGATGGTCAACTTCTTAACGTTTTTTATAGTATTGAGGTTGTGGTTGTGCATTATGATATGGGAGTGGTGCTAGTTGCATAACTTTTATTTTGGTGTGTATGGCCTAACTAATGTCATAGGCCATCTCTTGATCACTATAGTGATGAGAGGATTCAATCTCATCATCCTTAGCTTTGACTTCTCTCTTTTCTTTTTTCCTCAATCCTTGTGATTTACTATTGGATGAGGAATCAAGTAGTCCTTATTACTTGGCCTGCATCATAAGCACCTTTAAAGGGGCCATAGTTGGTGTTTTTGGTCATGCCCTTATGAACCATCCTTTTTAGCCCCATCATGAACACGATGATTTAACTCTAATAAGTACCCTTCTTTAGGCAGGCTTACATTACATTTGTTTACCAACCATGGCATTTAGTCAATGTACTCATGCACATCTTCTCTCTTATTTTGTTTCATGTGAGTAAGTTGCAACCGAGAGTCTAAAATTTTTAATAAAGGATTTCTCAAGGTTGGCACATTAGGCTATCATGATGAAGTTCTACTTTATGGGGCGCGAGTTTTTAATTATGAGTTTGCAAGTTTTTTTATTTGTGGAAAACATTATCCACCATTGCGGTGCAATGCCATTGTAATCTACTCTGCCATATTTTGCATGGATAGGAAGGTCAAAGAACAATGAGGTGCTATGCAAATGGATGAATCTAACTTCGAGATTAAGTGCATGCCTAAAAATAGTGGTGTAGCTTTTAATGATTTAAGATTCAAAACATACCTTTAACTATATTAATAAAAGCCATTACGTTAAGTTATCAACATGGTTGTATGTATACAAAATATACTAGAATAATGCAAAATGTGTCATGTGTAAGCCTTCTTATTTCGAGCCATGAAATAATCTCCATGTATGAATATACATATCTATGGCTACCTTTAGATGGATCATATTACATTACCAATCCTCATACCAAGATAGCTATTCAATTTCATCATAAATTCATACTATGATTATTACATAAAAATATTCAATCTATAGGTTTACGCATACACATAGATTCATTGCAAATCGTTGAAAATGCATATTATAATAAGGAATTAAGAATGTGTTTTTGCACATACTAAGAAGTATCACATAAGCATAGAAGTGTGCTCAAACCTACTTCTTTTTACATTTTAAGTTCTTTTATAATGACTCTATACATATGAAAAAGATTATCAAAAGAGATTTAAATGGCTCGCGCTCTCAAGCCACGACTAGTGTTAAAATTTAAGACCTCTGACCCACTGCAAATTATTGTAAGCACAGACAAAGTATGCTTCCAATAAAAAGAAACATTTCATGGTATACGCTTCGAGGCATGTATTCCAGATTACAATGCTATATCATTCTCCACATTTACAAATTTGAGACAAAATAGATAAAAGAAAACAATAATATTTATGTTAAAGAAAAAAAAATATTTATTATAAAACTAGCATATCCAACATCTTCAACAGAATTTAAGATTCTGATTTGAAGAAAATCATAGCTATTAAACACTTTTCATTGATTGTGTTTAGTGTTGGGAAACACTCTTGATATTGATATCTCGGCAATGGGTAGCCTGACATTTACTCTACTCAACATGAACTGATTCATTATGTGAAGCCTCACAAGTATGCCAAATTCAACTTCTAGCTCCAACTTCATGCTTCTTAAAATATTATTTGCTCTCAAAATTTAACCCTAGATCACCCACATCCAATTTGTGAGAACTAACATGAGGAGTTCAAGCTGTGTGTGTCATGTCTAACTTCTTTTCATAATTTACTACCGCTTTTGTAGAAGAAGGTTTCTTGATCTTAAGTTCCAAACTAGCGATGGTAACTAACGTATCACATTCACTACACTAGCATTAATTGGAGGTTAGGCTTGACCAAAGACGCTATGCAAATCTTAGTATATCATATAAGGGCATCTCTGACTTGCTCATGGGATTGAACTGGATGTTCTTGCTAAGTTGTCGTAAAGAAACTGTGCTATCCTCCCTTTTGTTTGTGTAGCCTACGCAGGGGTTGAGTAGACGCTACTTGCAAAGGTACCGTGCTTATTTGTGAATCTGAGTGAGGGCAATATCCTGCTTGTGGCATTGGTAACCGGGTTGCCCATTTTGTTTTTCCTTTGGAATGTGTAGACCGGGTTGCCCATTTTGTTTTTCCTTTGGAATGTGTAGACCAACTTACCATTTTTTGAGTCTCTGCAAAAACCAATCAGCATGAATACTGGAGATGGATGGCCAATTTTGTGAATTGCTTGATTTTGACCGGCCCTATCTCCATCACATTGCAAGCAGATAGTGGGCGTTGGAATCTTTCTCACATTGCAAGCGGATAGTGGGCGTTGGAATCTTTCTCACATTGATTAACTATGACAGGTCACACTTGTTATATCTTAGGAAAATTGGTTTTTCCAGAATCCACTACTTTGGGGTAGCCAAGCAGAAGCATACATCAAGTAATGCAGCAACCCAGGAGTCTTAAGGCAACAAGGCTGGATGAGCACAGCAGTCAGCCAGGCCAGTGGCAGACCAATCATCCCTAGTTTACCCAACAGTCAGTGGTTCAACTAGGGGTTCTACCCGACAAATACATGTTGGTTTCGACCTCATTTCGGCATCTCAATGGAGAGTTGCAAGAAGCCGTGTAAGGAGGCCACTTGTGGAGAAAAGGTGTGAGCATTGCTTAGCAAGCAACTGGGCAACGGTTCAGCCCTGTAAGCTCAACCATCAGTTAAGAAGCCTTCCCGAGAGTAGGACAGACCTTTCAGCTGGCATCTTGCCAAAAACTATTCGTCCATGTTATCCTCGTCAGAATTCACAACGACAATAAATGATGAAGAACATCTAGCTCGAGAAGAGTGAGATGAGTAGATGAACGAGACTGAGAATTCAGAGCAGTCCAAGAACTAGTAGTCCATGTATGTTAGTCTATAATCCAACAGAATCAAGAACGACAACAAACAATGAATATCATCTAGCTCGAGAAAAGTGGGATGACAGAGGCAGAGCAGATGAACGAGAGAGAGAGAGAGAGAGAGAGAGAGAGAGCAGAGAATGAATGTGCCCTGTGTGCTCCATCTCTCATGTCAGCTCATCCAATTTCCCAATGCCTTGTGGTCTGTTAGTCATGGCGGGTACCAAGTCTGTTCCTCCAAAGGTAGTGAAGATAGACATTCACTTCTCCATCATTCCATCAAGGCATATCTTGACATCTAGGAATAGCTGCTGGGCATCATCAAATCGGTTGTGCAACTTAAGTACCTTCTTTGTCTGCTCAGGGACCAAATCAATATTAGTTGCTACATGCTCAAACCAAATCTTCTGTGCTGCATTGATTAAATGGAAGAGAAAACTTTGGGTTCTTTGATTGCCTCACTTGACTGAATTGGCTGCTCTAGATAGTCAGGAAAAGTTGTAACAAGAATTAGGAGGGACTGTCCTTGATTTTGCTGAGCTCCAGCCTCCACCCTGACTGAAGCTATTGCACTCGATGGTGGGTGCAAGTGAGGGCAATGTCTCTTTTCATGGCCATGCTCGACTGAGTGGTAACAAAGATGCTCCTTGTTGTGCAGTCTGTATTAACTAGACCACCATACTGTTCATCTTCTAAGTCTCTGGATAGTTCTTTCGGTAGGGATTACCATGTGTCTCAGGTATTTCTTTGGCTACTGATTGTTACGTGTCTCAGGTGTTGCCAGGTCAGAGGCTTCAGGATCCATACGTACTGCCTTGCTCTTATGAATCAGCTCAAAATTTTCCTTTATGGGTTAAAACTCCACACACATTACTTGATCTTGTTCGTGAGTCTGATTAAACAAGGCCTTGCTGCATCTTTAAGAACTATGCTCTTGAGTCCTTGCAAATACTAAGGTGGTAGAAACCATTTCTGTAAGATCCTAGACAAAATGAGCCCGTTCATTCTTGGATTACCTGTCAGAGAGTCAGGATGATCAAGCATCCACTTGTGCTACCAACTTATTGCTTCTCCATCAAGGTGCATTAGTGCAAGCAAACAATGGTTATTGGCATCTTTGTTGACAACCTGGAATTTGGAAGTAAAGTTCAAGCTGACTAGCCATTCAATGCTAGGCTAAGGGGTCTCACTTTCCGTTATGACTTAGGATTTACTCTTTGGGGGAGCCGAGCTGGAGAAAAGAGATGGACTGGTGGGATTTTTGGCTCCTGTTTAAGGAAGGCCAACCGTACGTCCAATTCTGAGCTCTCTGTTCCTGCTTCTGTTCTTTCCTTTCGCTACGGCTTTGCATTCTTGTTCTTGTCATATGCTCTGTCTTTGTGGTACTGTTTTTCTTGGGCTAGATTCTGCTGCATCATATTCTGGATCGTCTTTTGCATTTGTCTCTACCTGTGTTCATAGGCTGGAGCCCCCCTATACAGTTCGACTTGGCCCTGCCTGCCCAACGTCTGGCAGAGAGAGGGTCACTCCTGACATGTCTGACTGGTCTGCTGGTCAATACCACATGGGAGGTCATGTAACGCAGGTATGTTACAAATCTTTTACAACTTCAGGAACACATTGGAATGATTGTGTTTTGTAGCTGCTTGGCTTGTAAACAGTACGCTTTTTGCATACATTTGAAGTACTTCTATCCAGACCAAACTCATCATAAACAACCAGAGAAAAAGAGTATCTCGAAGGCATATACGAAGTAGTCTGTTGCTTATGTGTCAATAGCTGAAAGTGCAGTAATTTGAGTCTCCCCACTGAACAGGCTTGCTTATCTGTCTCAAGTTCGCAAAGTGCAGTGATATGGCTCTTCCATTTAAGATAGTTTGTCAACAAAGAGCCTCCAGAGGATGCTGAACACCCTTCTGTCCCCAAGTTCCCAGTACGCATTCAGCTTCACATAGTATGGTGCTTATCTTTCTTAACTCTTCAAGAGCTGATAATCCAGAAACATAGCTGCCCCCACTTGAAAATTTGCTTGAGAAAAGATCACACTTTTCTCTGGAGCATGCTGAAGCCAATGCACTTTCAAGAACCTAACAATCAAGGTGAAAAACGTTAGGTCCTAGGCCAGGTTAAAAGTCGAAAAGCTGTGATGCTAAAACAGAAGAATCCTGAGTGATATATAAACGAAAATCACCTGGAGGTTTTTCTCGATAGCTTGACCAAGCATTTGCAATGCATTCGTTCTGCCCTTCATCATCGTGATTGGAGTATATGCATCATTATTGAGAACCTTGCTGGTGCCAGAAGTCGTATGTCCTTGACTGTCAGTTGCTGAATTCTCAGTAAGATGATGGTCACAGTTACTGTTGACGACATCACTAGCTTGGAGCAACGAGCAGTAATTCAGAAGTGAATTTTCATATCCACAAAATGATGGTTCTCCATCATTAGATTTCAAAGAGTAACTGTTTGTTACTTCAGATCTTAGTTCTCCAAATGCAACACTGGCAGTTGAATATGCATTTTCTTCAGCCAGATGTGGAAAGTAGCTAATAGCAACATTGTCTTCATTGCTTGCATCATTGAGTTCTTGATTGCTAAAGGCCTCAATGATGCACAAGAGGCTTCCAGTTTCACTTGCCGAGACACTTCCTTCCACATCTTTTGAAGAGAGCGACAATGTAGCCCCTTGTGCAATTCCAGCAAACAATTTACGCCTTGTGCATTTTTTGGGATCATCCATACTTTTCTTGCAGTGTGATGAGTCCTCCTTGGAACCATTGCCTGATGCAGGAATGCTTGGGATACCTATGTTACCTGCCTCCATCTTTTGCACATCAAACATCTCGTTTGGTGGGCCTTTAGGGAGGACATAACTTTTCCATTTCTCTTCCCAATAAGAATCGGGCATTGATAACCTTACCAATCCAGGAGAACCCGAATTGTGCTGTCCTAAGACTTTATTCGCGGCAGGAATCTGTCTTTTGAAAGCTGGAGATCTGGATCCCTTATTGTAACTACCACGCCTGCTTTGTCCAAAGAATGATGTAAACTTTACTATTGGAGATGGCAGCATCCTCTCAGCTTCCTCTGCAAGCGATTGAATTGCCTTAACATCCTCTATTAACTTTCCAATATCTGCTTTTTTTGGAAAATTCAACAGTGTTTGTAAGCAGGTTGTAGCATCACAGGCAGCAAGCAAGGTTGGCCTTAAATACAGCAGCATAGAAACACCAAAACTAGTGATGAATAAGCCTCGGGGTGAGCTTCTGTAAGCATCACTTCTCTCTTCAGCAGTCAGTGCTGTGTTAGGTGCTGCGAAAATTGCGTCCCACAAAAGCAGTAGTTTATCTGAGTCAAATTCTCTACCAAAAAGTACACGCAACCATCGTAAGGCAAAGAATTGTGGCTCTACTCCAAGTTCCACTAGGTGGACATACAACGACATGTCTACTGCAGCAAGGGTATGGTACATGGCAGCATACGCTTCAAGCGCGGACCCTGCCTCATTGGCGATCAAAAAGTAATCTGCCAATCCAACTGCCCCACCGTGTCCGCTCAATAGTGCATCAAGCATGCAATATGCATCATGTTCCAAAAATCTTGCAGACAGAAGCGCACCCAATTCCCCTTCAGCACCATAACTGTCACTGCCTAGCACCATTGTTTTTAGATCAAACCCAAGATCGTCTGATTCAACAAGGGCATAGTCTTCAGGAGGAACCCTCTCAACCCAATCCTCATCACCCCTGATAAAACTCTCTTTTGAGGAAAGTACGGCAGAATGAGCAGAAAAGCTTGCTACCACCTGCTTTCCTTCCTTAGGGTAAGGGAAATTCTCCTTAACACGAGCATCAAAACTGTCTTCAAATGGATCCTCATACCTTTCCCTTACTTGTGAGAGGTGTGTCACATCCATATGAAGCACATAAACAAGACGAAAAAGCACCTCGTGCATTCCTGAAAAGGGCAAGAAAACGCTACATCAGATAGTGGATCTTGCAAGCACAGATGCCCATAGGCATTAATCTGAAGTATGGATGGCAGAGGTCACACGGGCTGGATAATTTAACGCCTCTATCAACACACGGGCATAAAAACCATCTCATCATTCAGCTTCCCGACTACAAACCTTGTCGATAGCTGTACTGTGGATGAACTAGAGCCCATACCAACAAGATCCTCAGCATCATGGCCTGACAAACAGAACTTTGCAAAAAGCTTCCACGTTCTAGATACAGACGTCCAAGATCGTTTCCAATTGTCCTTTTGAGTTCTACATTCCTGAAATAACGTCCCCAAACGCTCTCTGCAACACCCAGAATGATGAACGACGTAAGGAGCAAGAAATGAACAATGTTTGACGGGCCGTATTCTGTTTGTCTATGTTTGACAGGTCTTGTATTTAGTGTGGATGCTGCTCGCCACCTTGACACAAGGCAAATCCCACTTTGAAGAAGAAATTCACGGCGACTTTGAAGTGGAACAGGATAATTTTAAATCGGCTAGTTAATAGATCTTCCCGTTGTTCTATCGTCTCTCCGAGAGAGAGAGAGAGAGAAAGAGAGAGAGAAAACGCAGCAGAGAACAAAGCTCCATTTGCGACAGACCCACACTGTTCTTGTGTCCTTCCCAATTTCGGGTCTCACCAGGGTTTTGGGATAACGGATTGTCCACGCTTAGATGGTGTGGATTTTTCACATCTTCTATAATGTGAGGATCGATAAGCAAACGCCTCCTGAATTCCGCATACCTGGGCGAAGGAAAAACCCAACGATGAAAGCAAACTGTCAGCCAAAGCTTACTTTCTGGTGGAGCATTCCATTCTGTTGTTGTTACGTCGCCAAGTTTGTCAATCACATGCAGCTGCCACTTATAGGAAATTAGTGTGACTTGTAGCAATCACTCGTATACAGATGGAAGCGACGGCGCAGCAAAGCGGTTGATGGATTGTTGCGTGCTCACCTGCGTCTGCCGTTGGCTGCTTCACGACGAAGAGCTTCGATGGGGGCGGGGCAGGGGGGCAAGGTGCCGAGCATGACGCGCCATCGCAGGCCACGAAGGAGGGGCTTCTGCTGGGGGAAACAATCGGGGAGTGAGGAGGAGCCTTCGCTAGAGCGATCAGAGAGGTGGGAGGCGTGGCAACTAGGAGGCATGATGGTGGAAGATGAGCGATTGCTTCCCTCTGCGAACTCTACATCGCGTTGATCGTTCTGGCTCTCAGCCGTGACAAACTTCTGGGCTATGGCGGCTCGCTTGATTGCTGGCTGCCTCTCTCTCGCCGTGGCAAGCTTCTTGGCTATGGCGACTCGCTCGATTGCTCTGTGTCTCTCTCTAGAGGGTCGTGCAATCTCTGCCTTCTCTGGCGTCTTACGAGCTTGCTGGCTATGGCGTCTCTGTGATTCTTCTATAAGCTTCCTGCCTCTAGCATCGATCTCTTTGCTGCTATGGCGTCCTGCAGCTCCTCCGTCTCCTTCTCTTTCGTTGTAAGGCCGAGCGAGCTCGTCTTTCCATTCGTCTATCGGCTCGTATGATCCATCTCCTTGCTATGTATGGTCGCAAACAGCTTTGACTATCATTGTCGGAAGCGATGCACCTTTGCGGCAGTGGCGATTTGTGCCGGAAGTCGGTCATTGCTGCCGTCTTCTCCACGGACCGACGGTCGACCAATCCCACACGCACCCCAAAATCCAAATCGCAAGCACCTTAATCCAGACACGCCATCTCTTGGTGGTCTCCCCATCATCATCCTCGTCACGGATTCCGCAGCTCCCAGTTTCACCACCTTCCCAATATATTGTTGGCGTTTTCCGGCACTGCGATAAACTATACGGATAGCACGTGCAGACGCTGTGTTGCTTTCTGGCTTCTAGAGGGTGGGCTGTTGCGTCACAAGCCGGATCGAATTCATCAATGCGTTATCCCACGAGCTGCTCGCCTGGCTCTGATTGGAGCTGAGCTCAAAGAGGGAGCACTCCTGAGACGAGCGTGCAAGGACGTCGTCCATCGCCATAGCTAGAGCCAGCGTTGATTCTAGTGCGTTGCAAAATGCTGGCTGCTGGATCGTTTGCTGCGTGTGATGTTAGGCCGATGAATGAATGCTGGGAGATCTCACTGCGAATGATCAATCGCCATAGTCGT
The DNA here is from genome assembly GCF_047967505.1 of Dipteris shenzhenensis. Classification (NCBI taxonomy): domain Eukaryota; kingdom Viridiplantae; phylum Streptophyta; class Polypodiopsida; order Gleicheniales; family Dipteridaceae; genus Dipteris; species Dipteris shenzhenensis. The sequence goes on along the minus strand of NC_141617.1, from coordinate 13,513,314 downwards.
AGATGATTGCTTCAATCGCCATAGTCGTAAATGATCACTCCAGAGTACCTGCAGCAATCCTAAAGGCAAGCCGAAACATGCAGAAGCTCTTGCTCGAGTTGCACATCAAAATTCAACTATTCCTTAAACCTCAATAGGGACCCAGTTAACGTTTTCGCCATTAATTAATTTGTAGATCGGGGCGAGACGGGGGGCAAAAATTAAGTTAACGTAATGGGGGGAGGCTTCTTGCAAGGGGAGGAGGCTTCTGGCGCAACCACACGCCCCTATCTAAAAGGAGGGGAGGGGTGTTGTAGGCAAAGATGGGGGCTGAAAGTCTTTGAAGAAGGAGTAGGGAGAGAAGGGGAGGGAGGGGGAGAGAGGGGGGAGGGGAGAGGGGCAAATAGGAGAGCGGAGAGATGGTGACGGAAGGGGAAGCGAGGGATGGAGGGCGAAGCGAGCAAGGGAGAGGCTGTAGAGGCTGAGAGATGGCGAGGGAGGGAGAGGTTGGAGAGGAGCGAGGGAGGGAGAGGTTGAGAGATGGTGATAAAGGGACCTGATTGAGGAGAGGTGGAAGAGAGCGAGCCTGCGAGGAAAATCAAGTGGGAAAATCAAGTAGGATATTAATCCATGTACCTTAGCTTAATCGGAGGGAGGCAGAGAGCTAACACAAATGAATTAATAGGATTTGGAGGAGAAGCAAATAGCTATGTGCCCACGATATTGACAAATCCCTATTAGTATTTGTCATTAGACGATGAGTGACGATTAAGGTAAGGTAATAGTGTTAATATTAATGCATACGTGATGGAATATTCGAGAAGATTCATGGAGGTTCAAAGTCTGGAACATTCACAATTGCCGCCCTTTGCAAGTATATAAGAGGGAGGGAGGGGGAGGGAGAGTTGAGGGAGGGTGGAGGAAGGAGGAGGAGAGCAAGGTAGGGAGAGGCGATAGGGAGAGAGCAGGCTAGGGAGAGGTAGTAGGGAGGAGTGTAGAGCAACCAGGCATGCAGTAGTCGCTTCTCCTTCTTCCTCCTAGATTTTCTCTTTCTTTGAGGTCTGCATCCTCCTCTTGCTCCATTTCGATCCCCTCGCCATGGTTGACATCCCTTACTTCGTAGCCCTCACCACTCTCATCTGCCGCCTCTCAATTGATGATAAATTAAGCTTAATCAAGCCTCAAATAAACTTCTCTCGCCTTCCTCTCAAGCAACGTCTCACCAAAACCTCTCCACCCAAACACGAGCTGGGAATTCTCTATGTAAAGTTACATTCAATCTGCAATTGCTTCTATGTGGAAATAGTGTTTATATCGTAAGTTCTAAATTTCTGAAGTCGAAGGAGCCAAAATAGAGAGGCAAAATAAGCTCTTGCTCCAGTGCACATGAAGAATCAAGTGTTCCTTCAACCTCAAATTGCAAAAATCCAGGTCCAACGTAGGGAGGTTGAGCGCACTATCTGACAACCATTAGATCCGAGGAAGCAACAAAGAGAGAAGAAGAAGAATTAGAATTTTTTTTAGTCACACCACAATGGAGGGCCATCACACATCGATGCTCGGGATTGAACTAACACACCCAACAACAAGAGTCACTCCTGTAACCAACAAGTTTGCTCACCAAGAGGGAAGGCATGCGCCTCAAGCATCCTCAAGGCCGTTTTTAGATGAATTAATGCAGATTGATTAGAAATTCAATGTCCAAAAAGCATAACTTAATGCCCACTTGCCTATACAGAAGCTCCTGTTTCTTATTTTGCAACATCTCTCCTTGCATCCACAATTTCATTTTTTCGGTTTTCTATATCTACGTGCGTGCGTGTATGTGTGTGTGTATGTGTGTGTGTGCGTGTGCTTGTGTGTGTGCATGTGCATGTGTGTGTACATGTGCATGTGCGTGTGCGTGTGCGTGTGCGTGCATCTGTGTGTGTGTGTGTGTGTGTGTGTGTGTGTGTGTGTGAGAGAGAGAGAGAGAGAGAGAGAGAGAGAGAGAGAGATTCAAATACTTTTATGTAACGAAGAAGAGGACCATGAACTTTATTACATGGTAGACAATCCACACTTTTTTTAAATTCCAATGGGACGAAACAAAGTGCTTATAATAATTAAGATTCACTTATTTAAAAAATAAATAAACATGCCAAATATATTAATAGGTTGGTCAGGCCTTAAAAAGAAACTGGACCGATTACACCCCCCCTCCCCCCCCAAAAAAAGATTGAAAGTTCTTAGAGTTGTGTAATAGAATTTCTTCTCTTATCATATGATTTTTCACTCATAAGTCAACATCATTGTTTATGAATACTCTACTATGATAGGGAATGGGTGAGTGTAGTGACTGTCACATCAAAGAAAATGAGCGTCACCTGTCCCTTAATTCATGTACAATCTTTATTTCTATTGATTAATAGAAAGGCATGATCAAATGTTATAATAGAATACATCTATAGGAATCTCAATTGCAAATCTATAACATCTTTTAAGTGTAATAGTAGCAAGATTCTCTTATACATGAGTTTAATTATGTGAGAGACCTCTAAATGTCTAGATCATAGAATATTTGTACCTCATTTGTGCTCATATGCAACAAATCTTAATTGATAGACAATTATTCTATTGAATGTTTTTTCATGGTTTGAATTTTGATTTGTGTAAAAGATCCTTGATAACAAGGTTTCCCATTGGTTGCAATAAAAACAAATTTTTGGTAGTACCCATCGCCTCAAGCATTAGAATCCTTTGTACAAAGACTCATAAGTACTTTCTTTCTTATAAACATCCATTAATGTATAATTATGATCATAGCTCTTTCTATTCTTTGGAATCCAAAAGACTTTTTCATGTTCTTCTCTATTTAGATAATTTTTTGTGCATATAATGAGTGCCATTATTCCTTACATTGAAGTTTAAATGCTAAGAGGCTCTTTTTTGTGTGCAAAAAAAAAAAAGAAAAAAGAAAAGATAAAAGAGAGCAAAAAAAGGAAAAAAAGATAGGAGAAAAGAGGAGAAGGAAAAGATTAAAGAGAGCAAAAAAGGAAAAAAGATAGGAGAAAAGAGGAAAAGAGGAAAAAGAACCGTGGATTATACATTAAAATTGTTTTTTATTTTTCTTTATTTTAAATAAAAGACTTTGTATAAGAGAGAAGAGGATTTTTTTCCATGCACTTTATTTTTTATTTAATTTATTAATAAATTAAACAATGTTATTTTTAAAGGAGGATTCTTAAATTTGAAAAATTAAACTTGGATGTTTTAAATATAGACTGACGAAGGATTTATATTTCTTAGTTTTTGCATCTTAAGTGCACAATGCTATTTTTTTCCATGCACTTTATTTTTTATTTAATTTATTAATAATTTAAATAATGTTATTTTTAAAGGAGGATTCTTAAATTTGAAAAATTAAACTAGGATTTTTAAATATAGACTGACGAAGGATTTATATGTCTTAGTTTTTGCATCTTAAGTGCACAATGCTACAATGAGAAAATAAACCTTTTATATGGAAATGATAGTGCCCAAGAGTTAGCTTTCCAATTGGTTATCTTAAGAGAGATGGCTTCCTGCAGGGATGGAGGAGATGGGGTTATCACCACCACTATCACCAAAACTTCAACTAAAGTTGACAAGACTAACAATGACTTTCTCCCCCAAGTGAATCTAGTTGCAGAGCCTAAAGTTCCATTGATGCATGGGAATGTCTCAGTTGTAGTGGAGGATGATGTAGATGGATGGGAGTGATTATGAGAAAGACATGTGGGCTCGCTACATAACATTCCTTGGATTCACATTGCACTTGGAGGAGAACAACATCAAAGAAGGCTCCAAGGAGAGTGCGTCCCTTAAGCTCTTTCTCGCAGAGATTAGCGGCAGTGGATAGGAAGATAGCTCTAACACTCAACCAAGGCGAATGACTTGGGCTCAAAAGAATGGTGGGAACACCCAATGGAGCCAGACTAGAGATTTGCAACCATGTGATAGAGGAACACAAAATTCAGTTGGTGGTGGAATGCAAACGAATGAGAAGAACATTCAAGGGAACCAATCCATGCATGAGAATGCAAAGAAAACCTTCCTATGTTGGAGTCATCCAAGGGCAGCACAAAAGTCTCTTCAAGTCCAACCCCCATTAATGCCAAAACAAGCATCATGGGAAAGTCTTAGCCCCAGAACAAGGAAAATCTTCTAGCCCCAAAGGAGGTTGGAAGCTGGTGAAGTACCACGTGCAACCAACGGTATGGGGAACCTCTCACAGGTAAGATCCCCGCATAAAAGTTCATAATGATGTACTCAACAAAATTACTAAGTGGCCTAGCTCATGTGAGGTGAGAGGATACATTCATCGTCCATGTTTACCAATGGTTTTTTTGGAAGGATGGGTGCATAATATATGGTCACATAAAGGCTTGAATGTAACGAGCATACACTTCCTTACAAATGGGTTCATGGTGTTCTTCTTTGAAAAGCCAGATTTGGTTATAATATCACTCAGACAATAAGAAACCAATCTTTGTGCAAAATAATTTGGTTTGTAACAGACCATCAGGAGGGAAAAGGAGGTGCAACCCTAGGTATAATAGAACATTTAAGAGAGTTTTTAGGTAGACCTCTTTTATCTCTAGGATGTTGTGGGACAGGGGTAGAAAATAGACATGATAAGTTAGAATGTGGCATTTTTTCTTTGTATGCTCCTAAATTTTTCAGATACAGATCCTTTGTGGGACAATAACCCTTTCAAAGAAAAGGTAATCATTTGGGTGATTTCGATATGGTGGAGTCATGAAAGGATAGTTGGAATGTCTTGGGTAGTGTTATATGTGCCAATGTGGTGACAATCATAGAAGATCCAAGTTAGACAAGGTGCACATGTCAAAGCCTTGGAAGAGTTAGCTTTGACAATCCAAGTTAGACAAGGTGCACATGTCAAAGCTATCTTGGAAGAGTTAGTGCCTTGCAAATGTTCTTCTGAGGACACCCTTCCTTTTTTTTATCACAAGCCAGTGGTGATGAAGTTGGATAGAGGGTAGGAAAGAGTTGTTAAGTCATGGTTCAAGGTGAATCCCTTCTTTTTTTGGCTACCTTTTTTTAAGGAAAAATTTATCAGAATATGACATGTAAGTTTTGGTGGGTCACCTAAGGTTACTAGAAAACGGATTCAAGGTATTTCCTAAGGGCTATTAGGAAAAGGGAAAACAAAGCTATGTCTAGGAGGAGACAAGAAATTAAGAACCAAAAATTAAGAACTAGATAAGGGATCTTGAGTCTCTGATCCTTCAGAGGACCAAGGGTATAAAATATTAAGACAATGCAAAGAGAAGCTCGTGGCCTTCATTGAGGCAAAACAAGCACATGTTTATGATAGGGACAAGTGGGCAAGAAAAGGAGAAAAGGAAAATCAAGGAATTTTTAGGATGCTAAAAACAAAATTGAAAGTAGTTGAAGATAAACTATTAACATAGGATTCCGGCATTTTATAAGTAGTTACTAATCAGTTTAAATAGCCGCTTCAGAGAAATCAAAATCAAAACTACAAATAAGATGAGAGGAAGGTGTTAGTGTAGTGCAAGTAGACCAAGTATGATCTCTAAAGTTGGCTCCAACTATGTGGATAGAGAGTTGTCTTTAGAGGAACTTAAGGGGGCTATTGCCCAAGTGGCTACAGGTAAGACCCTAGGGAAGGATAGTCTCCCAATTGAATTCAAACTTTATGGGATACTAAAAGTCCTTAAAAAGGATAGTTGTATCCCAAAGTCATCACGGTATGATAAATCTTATCCCCAAAGGAGGACAGGAAGATGAACTTAGAAAACTAGAGACCATTGACCATGTAAAACACCTACTATAAAATTTTTGCCAAGGCTTTGACCTTGAGGCTTAAATTGAAAATTTAGGAATGGATTAGAGAAGAATATAAAGGTTTCATATGAGGCAAACACATTCTTGAGGCAATTTGGACTCTTTGTGAGGCCTGGTGTTTGCTAAAGAGAAATGCAAGACATGTGCTTTTCTAAAGGAGATTTTGACAAATCTTATGAGAGAATAGAAGGGGGCTTCCTTCAATTATCAATGTAGGATACAGGTTTAGGTTCCAAATGCAGAGCCTTTGTGGACGTTCTCTTGCTATAGGCGAGAGCCAAGATTGAAGTAAAAGGGAATAATTTTCCTTTGTTCTCTTTGAGAAGATCAATTAGGCAGCTCTCACCGTTTCTTTTTGCAATTGCAGTTAATGCACTTAGCTAGCTCAAGGGTCCTGATGGGGTAGACAAAGGAGAAATCAAGGCCATACAAGTAGAGGGGGTATACGAATTGTAAGCCAGCAATTTGCAAATGATTCTAACTTAACCCTTCAGAATGATACTAAATCGGTGGAAGCAATGATGCAATGCCTAGAAATCTTTTGTGAAGCATCTGGATCCACGATAAACCATAGTAATGCGAGAATCTATAGGATTAGGAGCCCTCCCCCTAATCTAGTTATTAAAAAGGGGTGTAATATCCTTAAAGGGTGAAGTTCTTAGATTATTGGGTATTCCTATGGGGCTCAAATGTTCAAATAAAATTAGGTAGGAGTGGGTCATAAAAAGGATTAAGGGTAAAATAGCGAGATGGTAAGGATTATAGCCTACTTTAGCAAGACGTAAATTGTCTTTAATCATCCTTCAATCATTTACTTTATCTGTTGCTGGTACCCATCTAAGAAATGGTTTGATGATATTAATGACATATTTAGAAATTTCATATTTAGGGGGGGGCTGGGACAAAAAAAGGTTGCTAAGGTTTAGTGGAAATTATAATGTGCCATGCCTAGATAAGTAGGAGGTTTGGGTATAGTGAACTTTGAAATTCTTCTACTTGTTTCATGCAGTAGTGCTATTAAAGACCTACCAACAACCAAATATGATATGCCAAGGAAGTCCTGGTTAAATATAAGATAGATAGAGTTAAGCCACTCTATTGTAAATGCTAGAAATTTCTTCCTAAAGGAACAACAGTTTTTGGAAGCACAACAAGACAAAGCGCCCACAGACGCACACACAGATGCATTTACTGAACTTAAAAAAAAACTTACGGGCGTGTCTATTTACACGTCTATTTGTGCGTCTAGAGACCCACATCTAACATCGTGTCTATATAGCAGGCAGACGTGCATATAGACGTGCATCTAGATGCCTAAATAGATGCTCTGCTAAAAAATTTAAAAAATAGACCGATGCATCGTTAAATGCGTGTATAGACGCATTTATAAACGGTCTTATAGACGCTTTTATAGATGCACAAATAGATGCTCCCCGAACAGACAGACGCGTATATAGATGCGTTTATAGACACACTGATAGACGCGCTACATAATATATTTTTTTAAATTTACAGAATGCTGTGTATGTTGTGTATGCTATATAGTTACAGGAATCCCATTTCCACATTGTGTAATTCAATTCTTGCAGCCAACCGCATTTTAATTACAATTCCAACTAAAACATTACAACTCCAAAACGCAATAAAATTGAAAGCTCAAAAAGTGTACAAAAAATAAGAGGAGTGTATATACAAGAGGCACGAAGCCAAGCCAGTGGCTTTAAGTACAAAAAAGATTAGCCAGCACTACTTCTATGACTAATCTATGTTCTCCATGTCCTCACTCCCTTCCACGCTCCCTTCTGCGCTCCCTTCTCTGCCTCCTTCCTCATCTTCTTCCTCGTCTTCTTGTGCAGGGACCTATAAACAAGGGACAACATATATCAATGTATGAAAAATTAAATCTTTACTTATAATATTGACATTATTTAATTACTTTCAAATACCTCGGGGGCCGCTCCAGTAGCCCGGATATACTGCTCCTCAGTAATCAACCTGTCATGATAGAAGTGCTTCCATGTATCTCCTCTGCAATGGTGGCGGTGGTAGGCTGTCTCGATAGGAGTAGGGTATCTGCCCATGATCTCAAGCTGCAAGACGACACAATGTGTGGAGGGGTTAGTACAAAGAAACAACCTCCTAATAAACTACATAAGCAATATAATTCGAGATTGATACTTACAAATTGGGCCTCCCATGATTCAACACCCCTTGCTCCAAAATGCACGCTTCCATATTGCTCCATCTGGATCCTTCGTGCCTCCATGTGTTGCAGACTGGGGTCCTCCCTCGCTGACTTCATTGCTTTCTTCCACTCATGCTTGTGAGCGGTGTGGGGCAGGCCCCTTGGTGGTTGACCTCCCTCGAGCCTAGCAAGCTCCGTTAGTGCCTGCCTCTTAAGCGAAGATCTTTTATTGCCTAGTATCGTAACAATCTTTGACTAATTCTTTGGCACTATCTTTGCCAATCTATTACAATCACCATAGATCACATGATAAACATTTTGTAGATGTTCTTCTCCCTAGATACACTCTAACAACTCATCCATGAGAATGATCGATTATTGTCGGATTTGAAATCTTTTTCTTTGATAGCTCGATCAATGAGTTGCTTGCTTGAAGCTTGTGAGCATGATCGAGTACTCTTAGTATCGTTCTTCCTATGTCTCTGAGGATTATTATGGCAAAACAACACTTTAATATTTTTTTAGCATCGAAAGTTTTACATTATAATTGATAAGTATCCTTAAATTTTGCATTCATCTCCTCTCCTTTCTTTTTATTAAGGAGTGGGAATTGAACCCAAGACCTCCCCATACACAAAAGGAAGAATTACCAATGGGCCAACAAATAGGAAGTGATGAAAGTGTAATGATATTGCTTATATGGTGAAATCTCATGAACTGTAACTCTCTAACCGTAGGGAGCTTCCTCTTGTTGTAAAAAGCAAAAGTACTTCATTTCATGTGATCTATTCATGTCTAATACTAGATCGTAGATTCTAAACTTTTTCAAGCTCACTCCTTGGACGCATGCCACATGAGGAGGGTGGATATTTATGTCACTTCTTGACAAGTTCAAGGATTTGGTGCTTGGTTCTCCACTCATCACGGCTACCAATTGGTGAGATCTCTTTCTTGATCTTCATGTCAATCTTCAACAACTGATTGTACAATGCATGGTTCAAGGAGACGACGGGTGGGATGATACACCATGGATGATTCAAGGTGAAGAACTAGTGATACACTTAGAGGACTTTGATTTCAATTCTACTCATTATGTAGTGATCAAGCTACTTGTTGCATCAGAGGTAATTAAAAGGGTGACATTCTTTAAAGGGTGGGATGCTTCCCAAGCTTGGGGGGAGATTTAGTGCATCTGCTTATTAATTCCTATGGATAAGCTTATCTTGAATGATTTCTTCTCGATCTCACTAAGGTTTCTAGGGCTCGGCTATGGTTGGTAATGTTTCGACCAAGGAGTCCCTTTGTACCTAATCAAGCTTTTGTGCCTCATTTTGAGCTTCAAGTTGTAATTCTTTTTTGTCTAAAGATGAACTATCAACAAAGGATTGCAAGTTTATTTGGTGATAAACGTCTTGCTCAAGTATTGTATTCTCCCCACCCTCTCCTTCTATCTATCTTGGGCTACCAAGAAACTTGGGATGCCCGGATTTTAGTCTTGGTGTGATGACATCTTGGCTCCTCCAATTTGATGGTGCATACAAACCTTTGACCAAGGCTGCTGGTGTGGGTGTGAAGCTCACTTCACTCGGGGGTGAGGTGTATTGTTATAGCAAATCTGCACCAGCAAGTACTTGCAACCAAGCTAAGTACTCGGCACTCATTTTTGGGCTACAAAAGACGCAAGAACATTGCATCAAGCAACTTGAGGTGCAAGGAGATTCTTAACTCGTGTATGAACAAGTTAGTGGAAGGTGCAAGGTGCGGAGCGAAGACTTGGTTCCATGACATCAAAAAGCGTTGGAACTTTGCCAACAATTTGAAGAGGTAAAAATTTAGCATATCCCTCAAGTTCAACATATAGTTGCTGATTTCTTGGCACGTGAAGCATGTACTTTAATCACACATGAAGCGAGTGGAAGCACCACCCCAACAAAGCCGCAAGCCATGAATGAGCATGATAATTTGTAAGGAATGCAAAGGTTGTGGTCATCATGAAACTAAGTGTTGGGTATATATTTGATACGAGTTTACCAACTTTGGAAGATCATCAGAATGGTCCTTTAGGACATTGCACAAAAGAAGGATGCCAAACTGCACACCCCTTGAAGAAATAGCATGGCGACTATAAGAACTAGAAGAAACTAAAGGTGATGTGCAAGCTCTCTAATTGTTGACATTTGTCATGGCATTCTTGTTTGCCTTGATGAATAACCTCATGCAGCACTGCGTCTCTAACACACTTGCTTGTAAAGATGGATGCAATATCATGAGGGTTGGTCCTTTTAAGATTGTCTATGAGATATTCTATGCTGAAGATTCTTCCCGTATAATATTTCACAATACACCAATCACACCCTACCTTGCCTATGTGTGCTTTGTGGATGTATCTTCACCTGATTTTTAGTTCAAGCTACCTCTTTCCATTGTTTGCCAATAGATAAGCCTCATTTCATCTCTCTCTTTTCCATTTTCCAAGCATGGCTGACATTCTCGTGTCCTATGGACGGGTTGAAGAAAATCCAAATGAGTATCTTGTGGCCTTCAAGCGCCATTGTGTTTCTCTCAACTTTCTTATTGAAGATAGATGGATGTTGGTTCTTCCCACATTTCTAGAGGGTTTGGCTCAAGTGTGGTATGAGAAGCAGGTTGAAGACGTTCTCCAAAGCTAGCCAAGGTTGACAGTAGCGATGATTGAGTATTTCGGCAAAGAAGAGGAGCCGGACAATGTGCACCTACGGGTGGCAAACTTGAAGCAGTTAGAAGGTGAGATGGCGCGTCGATATGTGGATCGAGCAGCCGTGCTTGTGGACCGTTTAATTGCCACGCAAGAGAACAATGCCGGATTTCGAGCTGGAATGACTCAACAAGTGTTGGGCTACCTTGTAGCAGGAGCAAGCGACAAATTTCGCCTCATGCTTAAATGGAAGAATCTAGAAACTATGGTGCTAGCACATGAGCTAGCTCAAAAGTTTGATAAAGTTCAATCTAACCCTGCTTCAAAGAAAACCATTGTCTCTCCGCAACCCCCTCAATTCTTGCAACAACAACTTGGGGGGTCCAACTCAGGGGCATACCCCCACCCCTCATCAAGGATGTATCCACTGCCTCCACCTCAAATGTATGGTCCTCCCTTAGATGCTTACCCTCAACAAGGAGTATATCCTCAACCTCCACCTGGAAGATTTCCCCAGCCTCGCCCACGAGCCCCCCTCCTTCCTACTCTCTGGCCCCTCCTGCTAAAGAACCCAGAGTCAATGACCTAGCCAAGGCCCTGAATGATCTTTGGCTTGAGATGGTGGGCATTAGAAATCAAGCCAATTGCCCTCCAAGAGAACGTGCTAATGTCATTATCGCACGAAATGTCCCAATATTCCAAGGGTGAATCTTATAAGTGAATCAGGCACTGAGGATTCTAACGTGGAGATCCTTGACCTTGGGAAAAGAAGTCGTACCACCTCGGACCCCTCTCCAAACCATGGCCCAGGCCGCCCTAGGAAGAAGGTGTCCTTATCAGAGCCCTTAGATGCTGAGACGGCAAACGCACCAATAGAGAAGACTAAAAGATCTTGGACAAGTAAGTGGTCACCCTTGGATTTTCCCATTGGCTTGAGGTAAGAGGATTATTTGGTCGTTTATGACCTTGCTCATCCGTCGATGGGGGAGCTGCATGTAATATCATGGTGCCCTGTATCATGAAGAAATTGAATTTGAAATGCACAAGGCATTCCTCCACTCGAAGCAAGGTAGCAGATGGTCGACGACTCGCCACCCTAGGAGTCATTGAGGATTTGCCCATCACTGTCAATGGGTTAACCACCAGCGTCAATTTCTATGTAGTGGACATCAAAGATACAGGCAAGAGTTACCCAACCATACTCGAGAGACCATGGTTGAGAAAGAGTGATGCAGTCAGCTATTGGAAGACAGGACACATGTCTTTTGGTGCTTCTAAGGAGAAGATCTCGGTGCAACCAAGTGCCACTCAACCAGAAGAAGAAGAGAAGCAAGACAGATACTCTCTCATCCTCGGTGTCTGAATCAATGGAAGAATCAAACGGGGGGGAGGAGTTCTCAGAGGAGGAAGTTTACATGATGGGGGTGTCTCTGACCCCGCCACCTATAGAAAAGGTAACAGCTAGTCCTCAACAGATTGAATCTATGCTTTCCCCAGACCTCACGCTAAGTGAGAAAGATGAGTTCCTAGAAATGTTCAAAGATTTCCCTGACCTCTTTGCAACTAGCTACCGCCACCTTTGCCATGTGACTGCCATAGAGCACAAGATAGAGCTGAAGCCTGGTGCGAAGCCTGTGGCTCAGAAGTATCAGAGATTAGGGCCCCTACAGACCGATGCTTTGCGCTTAGAGTTGTAGAAAGTTGTAGAAGTTGGGTTTATTGTTCCGGTTCACAATACTAAATGGGTTTCACCAGTGGTAGTCACCCCAAAGAAAAACAACAAGTGGCGGGTCTGCATCGACTATAAGAAACTCAATGCGGCCACCAAGAGGGACTATCATCCTCTTCCCTTTCAAGACCTCATTCTTGAGAAGGTAAGTGGTCATGACATGTATACTTTCTGTGATGGTTACTCCGTGTTTTATCAAATCAGAGTTGCTGAGGAGGATGTGCTTAAAACCACATTTGCCACACCCTAGGGGACGTTTGCATTCAAAGTAATGCCATTCGGCCTCACTAACGCTCTTGCTAGCTTTCAAAGATTTATGCAGATAGTGTTTGCTTCATATTTGGGGGTTTTCCAGGAGGTGTTTTTAGATGATTTTTGTATATTCTCAGCACGTAAGGAGCACATCATGAAGGTTAGGTTGGCCTTCCAAAGGGTCAATGATGTGAATGGTAGCCTCAACCATGATAAATGCACCATTGGAGCCACTCAAGGGAGGTTACTAGGACATATTGTCTCATCCGAGGGCGTCAAGCCTGACCTCGAGAAGGTAGAAGCTATCCTCAAGCTCTCCCCGCCAACAACCAAACATCAGGTACACTCATTTATCAATCTAGCAGGATACTATCGCCGCTTCATTGATCAATATGCTGCTTTGACATGACCCATGACTATGCTATTAAAAGATGGAGTTGATTTCTCTTGGGATGAGGATTGTGATCATGGGTTTGTACAAATCAAGAGTGCTTTGGCTTCAAAACCCATTCTACACAATCCTGATTGGTCAAAGACTTTCTATATCAATCTTAGGTTTGGTGAGCATACTTTGGTAGGTATTCTTCTCTAGCAAGGGGAGGATCGGTTCATGTATCCCATTCAATTTGTTTCTTGACAATTGCTCGAAACTAAATGATGCTACTCTGAGGCTGATAAGCATGCTTTGTCGTTGGTATTCCGCATTGAGAAATTTAAGCATTATGTGGCTGGAAAGTCCTTCATCATAATCTACAGCAATGGTATTGCAAAGCAGGTTCTTCAATCACCAAATCCCATGGGCCGGTTGGCCAAATGGTTGGCATTTTTACAAGAATGTGATTTTTATTTCAAAATTGTAAAAGGGGGTTGTTTCAACTTGAAGAATGCTTTGATTGATTTAGAGGAGTGCCTCGATGCAACCCTTGTAGCAGCCATAGAAGTTGGGGATCCATGGTATGGTGGTATCTATAGATTTCTGACCGCTTTCTCCTTTCCTCTAGAAAGTACTAGCTATGAGAGAAAGAAGATCCGCAGAGATAGTAGGCGCTACACTCTCTTTGATGGGGTGTTATACCGTCACGGCTTGGATAGGGTACTAAGATGGGCCATTGATGCAGATGAAGTACCTAAGGTATTGAAGCATTATCATGATGGATTTTGTGGAGGCCATTATGCCAGTGACTATACAGCTGACTATACAGCTAAGAAGATTTTACATGCAGGATACTACTGGCCGACCTTGTTCAAGGATGTCACTATATATTGCAAAATATGTGAACCATGCCAATTCTTTGGTAGGATGGATTTGCGTCTTGGGCAACATCACCCAGTGATGTCCATCCATCCGTTTCAGAAGTGGGGAATAGATTTTGTTGGGTCCTTGCCCATGACTGCCCACAAAAAGAAGTATCTTCTCGTAGCCACTCAGTATGTCACTAAGTGGGCTGAAGCTATCGCCCTCCTCACTGCAAATGGTAAGGTAGTTTCAAATTTCATATTTGAACATATCTGTACAAGGTTTGGGACACCCATGGAAATAGTATCTGACCATGGGAGTCCATTCTTAAATGAAGCAGTGGAGTTGCTCATGGATCGCATGGGTATTGATCACCATACTTCTAGCATCTATCATCTAGTGTCCATGGGACAAACGGAGCGGACCAACAGCCTCCTTTGTAAAACCATGGGGAAAATGGCCACAGGGAACAGGAGCTAGTGGAATCAGAAGGTCACCAAAGCCATGTGGGCTTACAACATCACCCATAAAACGTCTATAGGTCACACTCCTTTTGAGTTGGTGTAAGGTACCGAGGTAGTTTTACCACTAGAGATAGAGATTCCAGCCTTGAGATTGGCACGAGAATAGAGGATGATAGAAGATGAACATGTAGAGGCCAGGTTGGTACAACTTGAGAAGCTAGATGAAACCCGGTGCCTTGCACTCCATCAAACAGAGATCCAAAAGAACCGACAAAAGGCTTGCATGGATGCTAAGATTCACAAGGTATGGGAAAGACACTTTGCTGAGGGGGATGTTGTGCTATGCTTTGATAATAGATTGGACCACTAGATGGATAAAAAGTTCCATCCATTGTGGACCGGTCCATACACAGTCATCAAGGAATGTAGTAATGGGTCTGTACAAGTACAAGAGCTACATGAGCCATATGGAAAGAAGGTGATCAACAAGCGTTACCTCAAGCCCTTCTTTGTGTAGAGTCTGTGTGTGATGGTCCCAAGCATGGAAATGTTGTGCTTTCCTGCCTGGGGGGGTTCCTGTTATGGATAAATTTGACCAAGGTAAAAGGTATAAATATATGTGTGTGCTTGTATGTGTGGCAAAAGTATAATAAAATATGGTGTGCATAGGGCCCAGGATTAAGGTGGTAAGGCATGACCATGTGCCACCCTTCCATGTAAGAGGACCCATAAGGTGTGTTGTACATAATCCATGGTAGTTATATTATAAAATTTTAAGGTGGCATGGTTCCTCCATGTGCCACCCCTCCACCTAGGCGGTCCCATGCCTGCATTTAGTGAGACATGGACCAAGGACCTTGGAAGAAGTAATATAAAATAGGTGGAGATGGATATTATATTGGATTATTCCCTCCATGTAGGATAGGCCCATGTGGGGGGGGGTGTAGATAGTCCAAGAATGCAAGTTAAATAATGGGGAAAGTAGGATGAGGTGGCAAGATTCCTTGCGCCGACCCTCCACTTGTCCTCCTAGATGATTGAACATATTATAAAATTGGGAAGAGACCAGGGGAGTATCTTAGACTTGGGATATGGGGGTTGATATATGTGGAAAAATGAGGCCAAGGGTTGTCGCACACAATTGAGAGTGCGTAACTGCCTAGCCCACATGGGAGACTTTTCCACATACACCATGCACGTGGAGGGATGCATTTATTGGGAGCGAGCCCCTCTCTTGGATATAAAAGGAGGGGGCTATTCCTTGATGAAACACACTCATTCTTGTAAAGCCACCTAGCTAGTACTTTGATTTCTTCCCCCCATCTTTCCTTTCAAATAAAGCATGACCCTCCTCCCTTGATGTCTCGATCTCTACATTCCTCATCCCATCATGTACATGCTCCTCTCCCCCCTCTCCCTTCCCCCTTGTGGCATAGTCCCTCTCTTCATTCCCACCCCTCTTAATCCTTTTTCCCCACCTATGTTAATGTGTCTTCCCTCATGTTCCTTTTTCCTCTATGGCACTCGAGCGTTGCCATGCCTTGCATCTAGCATCATGCCTCAAATTCTTTTCTAGTTAATAGTAGTCATTAAAGTCATGTATCCATTGAAACACATGTTTATATTTACAAGAGACGTCACACGCTATCTTTCTTCTTAGCTAGTTTGAGCAGAGTGAGAATAGGGGTCTTTGAATCCATACTGGACTCCTAGATATAAACCTAGCCACAATAGCACTAAGATCCTCCTCTCCTATTGCCAAAGACATAGCTGTTGGCATCAATGCATGTTCGATCCAAAAGCACTGATAGTAGCCAAGCAATGTAGCAAAATCACCTTGTCAGCATTCCAAGTACTTTTGGAGTATCTGATAGTACATGACAATGCCTTGCATTTCAATAGCTCCGCAGGCCCTTGAGGAGAAAACTTCTTGTGGAAGACCGTGAGGTGCTATGCGACTTGACTGAGGTAATGGGCCAAAGAATGAGCTCGCCCAAATGCACTACAAACATTATCCCGTCAAGATGAGAATTCATCAACCTCAAACGCCTCCTGCAATAATTCAACAAACATTAGAAGACCGACAAAACAAATTATATCGAAAGAACATCAAAATACAAAATATTGTTCGAACTTACCACTACAGCGTTGCCGGCTTCTATCCCTTCCTCATTTGTAATGTTGATGGAAGCAGGTGCTGTGTGATGTTCCATTTGGGAGGTGGAAGCTTTCTCCTGACCTGTCTTGGAGGTGGAAGCTTCTGCATGAGAGGGATGTGCATCATATATGGACTTGTCTGCATCCCTCATTGAAACTAGTGTCGCAAAAGAAACCCTTCCATTGTCTCGCCTTCGAAACCCTAAACTCTGGGATCTTTGACACTTGTGTCAACATCGAACCCAGATAGGACTCTGAGTTCCTCATCCTCTCGTAGTCCAAAAAGAACCTCTATGTCATGGAGGAATATGTACTCTTCTCCATAAATGATGGGGGGGGTCCAGGACCATAAGTCTGCTTCTAGTTGAGTTGTCTTCGATACAAATTCCTTCTCTACTCTTACTGGGGGCTCTTGAACTAGGCTCAATTCTTGAGTTGCTTCCATCTCCTCTATCACATGGTCAAGACTAACACGCATATGAATGTAGGGGGGAGAGAGAGAGAGAGAGAGCGAGAGAGAGAGAGAGAGAGAGAGAGAGAGAGAGAGAAGGGGGGGGGTGGGAGAGGGGGGGGGAACCTGAGGGAGAGGTTGACATGGAGCGAGAGTGGTACAAGTAGAGGGGAAGAATGAGAGGGAGAAGGAGAGGGGGGCTTGGCAATTTGTGAGTAAAATTTTATTCGAATTTGCGAGTTTTGTGATCTTTTTTTAATGTGAAGTTTATAGCTATTGGGTAGCTATAAACTTTTCATATAATAGAGTTAATGCGATCAATAAAACACTAAAAAGACTATCAGTATTATTAGAAGGTTCGATACCCAAATTTTGTAAGTTCACTCACACAAAAATTTTCAAACCAACAAAAAATCCATTCTTACTTTGAAATGAAAAACTCCTTAATAGTTCAAGAAGTATCAAGTATATGAGTGCACTTAGCAATATATAAAAGAAAAAAAATGACAATGTCCATGTGTATCCCTAGTGGCCAGCTATAAATCTTTAATATAACAAAGTGAATGCAATCAATAAACCACTCAATGAAACCCACAGTTAGAAAATAAATTGTAGTTCATATAATTATTGCATGCCCAGAATTTGTATGTCCACTAACACTAAAATTTTGAAGTCGACAAAAAAGCCATTCTTATTATGAAATAAAAAATCTCCAAAAAACTTAATAGTTAAAAAAAAAATTTATTTGATTGCACTTAGCAATACTGCATGGAAAACACTAGACCATGCCCATGGTTTCCTAGTGACCAACTATAAATTTTTCATATAATAGTATTATTAGAAGATAAATTGTAATTCAAATGGTTATTTCATGTATAGAACTTGTATGTACACTCAAAATAAAATTTTGAAAAACTGACAAAAAATACATTCTTACTTTAAAATGAAAAACCTCCAAAAAACTTAATAGTTCAAGAAAAACAAAGTATATGAGTGCACTTAGCAATACTAGATGGAAAAAACTCAACCATGTCCATGTATATCCCTTTGGTTCATCTTCAAAGTCATCCTCCTCCAACGCAACGTCATCTACAAACACACAATGATTTCTCTCCTTTGTCTTAATATAGGCTATGTATCATAGACCTTATCATGCCTTGCCATGCAAAATGCCTTTGCCTCTACATAACATGGCAAAGCCCTAGAAATTATCAAAATTTTGAAAGTTTCCGTGCCATGGAGAATTCTTGCCAATAAAAAGTCTAGAATGCCATATCTTTAACCCAGTCCAGTTTGATATCACTAGTTCTTCATTGTACTCCACCAAGTAGTTTATGTAGACAAAATCTTCCTCCCCCTCATAATTTCACAAAAACATGTAAAACCTTAATTTATGAGATTCATGAAGTAAAGTTTGCTATCACCATGAAAAAAGGTAAACTCTAAGTATGTGGCGTACTCACCATTGTGCTTTTTAACCCATTTTGTCATATCCAACAACATGAACTCCTACTTGTTGAGGTGCCTCAAGGTATCACCACAGTGAAGAAAGACATTAAACAACACCCTAGGCTTCCACTTTGTAGAAAGACACTATTAGGAATTGCATCAATAAGCACCTTTTTTGGACGCTCCACACCAAGGGGTCTTCTAAAAGAGTTGAAAAGATCTCAAGTTGGTATGATATGAGTTAAAACTCAATGACACATAAATGGAATCAAACAATAATGGATTGAAAATTACCTTTACTCCAATTTCCATGCTACCAAAGAAGAATTCTATCTTGTTTAGCTCCCCCCCCCCCACATAGCTTGAAAGTGAGAGCAAATAAAGCAAGTTTGATGGCATGCTGGTGTGCTATCAAACTTGCAGTTTTTCTGCCTATTGTTCAATAGCCCATTAGCTGAGAATCGCATAAAAGGAACATGGAGAAGCTTGCTAAATCTCTTTCTCTTCTCTTTCATTCTCTATTTTGTAGATAAAATGGGAGAATA
Source organism: Dipteris shenzhenensis (assembly GCF_047967505.1). Classification (NCBI taxonomy): domain Eukaryota; kingdom Viridiplantae; phylum Streptophyta; class Polypodiopsida; order Gleicheniales; family Dipteridaceae; genus Dipteris; species Dipteris shenzhenensis. Next base: position 13,494,336 of record NC_141617.1, on the reverse strand, counting down.
AAAGGAACTTCATGCATAAGTTTGTTGACTTCCATCCTCTTATCTAATTTATAGGATTTTTCCTTTCAAAGAACATTGGTTCTACTTATTTATTTATGTAAGAGTTAGAATCTAGGCCCATCAATGCTAACACCATTAAACAAGCATGACTCACACAACAAGAAAAACTCTAGCTTGTTTAGCTTCCCCCCACACATAGCTTGAAAGTAGGAACGAGTAAAGCAAGTTCAATGGCACACTAGCATGGTATGAAAGTTACTTTTTTTGTTCCTATTGTTCAGTAGGAGCCAAAATATGATAAGGTGCCAAGATCTAAGACGATTCCATAAATCTATTTGTGAAACTTCTAGGTGACTTGAACAACAAAAATTTCCCCATTGCAATATCCTAAATTAAACATGCTCAAAAAACATATTGTGTTGACTAAGGCCTCCCCTTGATCTCACAGTAAAAGCTTTTAACAATGAAAGACATGATTCACTACTCCCAAGTTTTGAGGTGGAAAGAAATATGCTAGTACAACTATTTTGAAGGTTCCCTTTTCTCAGGACAATTGTTTGACCAAAGGAGAGATGCTTCCTATAGTCTCTATTCTCATCTTTCCCCACCACCATTGACTCTCACTCTTTTTTTCTCATCTGTCAAGGGACAACCTTTTGGGATATTGTTCAGGATGCAGTTGTATTTTCATCATTAATCACATCACATTTTGGATTGGATGGAAATGAGGTCACTATTGGGAGAAAAAGGCCTCATGTAGAGTGGCTAAAAGAGATAGTTTTTGTCTCACATAGGCCAGATGAGTACAAAAGAATTTAGAGGAAAGCACAGCTAGATAAGGATATTAATCATAAGCAACATTAGTGACAAGGCATTCAAAGCTAGCTGGCAAGGTTATTGAATCCAATATTCAAAAAACAATATGAGCCATATGGCACATTCCCATGTGCAGGAAGTAGAATCACATGCATGGGAATGATTGATGGAATAAAAAAGTGTGGTAAAGTGCTCTCTACATGCATTATATGAGAGAATGTCATGGCTACATGCTTTTTTGGTAAAAGGGATCATAGTATAGGACAAAGCATGCAATTTATGTGGTTTTGTCCTGATGACATCTCTCACACATGGCATTTGAACACATGGCAACACACCAATCTTGAAGAGGCAAAGATGGTGGGTTGACAATAGTGTTGTTCAAATTCCATGTGTGAGTGATGTCATCAGGGCAAAACTCAAAGTAGCGCCGTGTTGCACAGAAGTGGGAAATTTAGATGGCAAAACAATTGTCAAATATTAGTGTCCAACTTAGCTAATGATAGGATTAAGAGGTATTTGGAATATATGATCTTATCAAAGGATTTATGATTCTATTTAATAGCAAAAGAGAATGCATGGTTTCAACTAGATTTGCATGAAACTAGATTTGGAATTTGAATGAAATAAAATTAAAAGTCTTTGAATTATGAAATAATAAAAATTTATAATGCTCAATCATAATAGCTTGAGATGAATGTGATTTTTAAAAATCCTCCATTTATCACTCCTTGAAACTTATTGTTTGACCATAATTTTGTATGGTCCAACTTAAAAATTCATGGCATTATTGAGGGTTTTGGATCTCTTTAATGAATAAGAGAATGCTATTTAGACTTGACTTTTCTCAAATTAAGATTCCTCCTTGCTTTTGTAGGCATACACACCTGAGCAATGATTTTGTAGGCTTATGATTCATGCGCAAAGGATGGCATGCCATGAGCTATAAAGAACATTAATTAAAATCTCACAAAACTCGTAGAAACTTGTTTCATGAGGTTTTCTTATAATGAGCATTCACATTTCACTATTTTGTTTCAATTCTCAGACTAAGGAGATGGATTAAAAAATCTAGATCTTTGAATAATGAAAGACATGATTCACTACTCCCTTTTGAGGTGGAAAGAAATATGCCAGTATGACTCTTTTGAAGGTTCCCTTTTCTCAGGACAATTGTTTGACTGAAAGAGAGATGCTCCCTATAGTCTCTGTTCTCATCTTCCCCCGCCACCATTGACTCTCTCTTTGTTCTTTCCCATCTGTCAAGGGACAACCTTTTGGGGTATTATTCAGGATGTAATTGTATTTTCATCTTAATCACATCACATTTTGGGTTGGATGGAAATGTGGTCACTATTGGGAGAAAAAGGCCTCATGTAGAGTGGTTGAAAGAAAAGGGTTTGTCTCACATAGGCCAGATATTGAGTACAAAATCATTTAGAGGAAAGCACAACTAAATATTACTCATAAGCAACATTAGTGATAAGGCATTCAGACCTGGCCGGCAAGATTATTGAGTCCAATATTCAAAAAACAATATGAGCCATAACAAAGTGCGAATCCTACTTAGCCTAGTGCACACAAGATCAGCGGAAGAACTAAGAAGGATCAAAGCACACTAAATAAGACATGAGAGGGAGATAGCAACTCTATATCTCTTGCAATGTCTATTCTCAACAATACATGATAGGCCTCTTATAGAGAGTGCCCTTTGAATAGTCAACATCTATGGGATCCTCTGATCCACATCTCTCCTTGTGGATGTCCTCGATCCACATCTCCACATCATGTAGTCCGAGGGTGGCTACTTTGATTCTTTCGTTAGCACATACCTTAGCCTTTAGTCTATGTGCTCATGGCACCACAACTCTCAACACCTCCCCTTGGTGCCATGATCCTTTGGCTACTACAAGGTGGTCAGGTGTGAGTTACATTCCATCACCTCCCCTTAGTGCATACATTGCTACTTAAGGTGGTCAAGTGTGGGTATTACAAGATCAAATCCTCCCCTGGATGCTTACATGGCTATTCTCAAATGGCCAGGTTTGATTTACAAACATATGGGCTGTAGGTGGCAAGGTTGTTGCTTCTCAATGCTTGATGTTGATGGTGTTTGCATCTTTACTTGATGTAGCTTATGTGCCTTAATGCTTTATGTGTGGATGCCATGCTCTATGCTATGGTCATCTCATACACTTGTGCTTTTCGCATGCTTGTGACTGTGATGTGTGCATTCATGCTTTGATTCATCATTTGTTGCAAAAGTCTTGCCAATTGATTTCTTTCAATATTGGCAGTGTCTAATTGCTAACAATTATTTTGACTTGAGAGGCGAGCAGAGCTTGAAAAGATGATCACATTTCCTTTTTGGAGCATGTGCAAATTCCTCCTGGATTTCAAGTTACGCTTTGTCGAAGTTTTTGTGAAGAAGAGGGGGGGGCTTGATGATGTGGCACAAGGATTCACATGCTGAATTCCAAATGTGCTTGGCAGGGGCTATGTGCTTAGGTGGCACTGTGATGATTTGGCAGTCCTTTAACCCCAATTACATTAACCAAACTTAGATATAGTAAATCCAATCTTGCCATGTGTCAATTTGTTGACCACTAGGAAATGCTAACCCATAGTCTAACCATAGTCCTAACCCAAGGTGAACCAAACTTAACATGGTCTAAATAACTGAACCTAACCACAGCTACATGAACCCAACGTTATCTACCACGTGTTCCTTGTAGAGAACCTTATCAGAGAATTCTAAAGATTTGAGGCGACGATGGCGAATTCGGGCTGATGAACAGCAACGCAAATGTTTTAGTTGAAGTGTTGTTTGTGAGCAAGCATTTGACTCTGCATTCAGAGCGCGGAGGAGCCATCACTGGAGAGTTGCGGGTATTGCATGCAGCAAGCCATCTGGAGAGCCACTTTGGCGCTGCTGGTCATTGATGAAGGCTTGGAGCCAAAGCGGATCAGAGATCGCAGGCAGCAGCCGGTGCTGTGGTCGTCCTCAAAGGGCACTGTGCACCAAACAGAACTTCTCACTTGAAAAAGTTCTCAATATGGCACTCTCTCTCTCTTTCTCTCGTCTCGGAATACTCAAGCAATCTCAATAAGGATCTCTCTCTTTTAATCTCAATGAACCCTACAAAGATCTCTTTCTCTCAACTGAAATCTCTCAAGAAGAAAGTGATCCTTCTTGGAATGGAAGTGAAGTTCACTCTAGAGGAAATTCAAATCTCTAAATGTTAGATACTTCAGTTTTCCCTTGTGTACTTTGGCATTGTATAAAAGGACTAAGTCGCCTTCCTTGATGTCTTTAGCTTTTAGATTCCTGTCAAACCATGCCTTTCTTCGACGTTTTTCTGTTGTCATGGCATGATAAGCGACTAGTCTTGTCTCTGTATGCTTTTCCAACTGACAGAGCCTTTCTTTCAAGGACTCATGATCACCCATGCGTTCCTATACTGCGATGCGTAGACTTGGTATTACAAATTCGAGTGGGACCACGGCTTCAAGGCCGTACACCAATTGAAAAGGTGTGTTCCTTGTACTGACCTTGAATGTGGTTCTGTATGCCCATAAGGCTGCATTCAGTTTCTCTGCCCAATCAGAACGCTGCTTCAATATTTAGCAAGAGAAAACCATGAGTACCTAAGGTGTGCCTACAACTAATCAAGGAGAGCTAGACCTAAGCTCTGATACCATAACAAAGTGCGGATCGTACTTAGCCTAGTGCACACAAGATCAGCAAAAGAACTAAGGAGGATCAAAGCACACTAAATAAGGAATGAGAGGGAGATAGCAAATCTATATCTCTTGCAATGTCTGAAAAATAGAACTTCTCACTTGAAAAAGTTCTCAGTATGGCGCTCTCTCTCTCTCTCTCTCGTCTCGGAATACTCAAGCAATCTCAATAAGGATCTCTCTCTTTTAATCTCAATGAACCCTACAAAGATCTCTTTCTCTCAACTGAAATCTCTCAAGAAGAAAGTGATCCTTCTTGGAATGGAAGTGAAGTTCACTCTAGAGGAAATTCAAATCTCTAAATAGAATTTCAATATTTAGCAAGAGAAAACCATGAGTACCTAAGGTGTGCCTACAACTAATCAAGGAGAGCTAGACCTAAGCTCTGATACTATAACAAAGTGCGGATCATACTTAGCCTAGTGCACACAAGATCAGCGAAAGAACTAAGGAGGATCAAAGCACACTAAATAAGGAATGAGAGGGAGATAGCAAATCTATATCTCTTGCAATGTCTGTTCTCAACAATACATGATAGGTCTCTTATAGAGAGTGCCCTTTAAATAGTCATCTGTGGGATCCTCTGATCCACATCTCTCCTTGTGGATGTCCTCGATCCACATCTCCACATCATGTAGTCCACATCCTAGGGTGGCCACTTTGATTCTTTCCTAAGCACATAGCTTAGCCTTTAATCTATGTGCTCATGGCACCACAACTCTCAACAAGCCATATGGCACATTCCCACAAGAAGTAGAATCATGTCCATAGGAATGATTGATGAAAGAAAGAAGTGTGGTAAAGTGATCTCTACGTGCATTATATGAGAGAATGTCATGGCTACATGATTTTTTGGTAAAAGAGATCTAGTGTAGGCCAAAGCATGCAATTTATGTGGTTTTGTCCTGATGACATCACTCACACATGGCAACACTCCTCTACAATAAAGAAGACTTCTTTGGAAGCTAAAAATATTGTGGGAGTCTCGAGGGGTACATAGCTCAAAGATGTCAAGAACTGAGACTAGAGAAGAAAAGAGGGCCTTTATGTGTCACAAGGAATGCATAACGGCCAAAAGTTTGACTTTTGTCTTTATTGTTATAATATTGCAAACTTTGGAAATACAAGCTCTCTCTTTCTCTTCATTGTGTTGATGAGTTGTGAGTCTTCTTGCTTTTCCATTGCATTGCCTTTGTGATTGCCACTCCCCTCGTTTCACACTCTGCCCTCTCCCTTCTCTTTCCTTCTGCTCTCCCTCCCCCTTCCCCCTTTCTTGTGGAATCACATTTCGATAATCCAAGAGGCACTTGTGTGACACAAGTGGTCGGTTCATGCTTAAAGTGGAGTCTCTATTGGCATCACTTCAAGATCCCCATGATATGTGGAATCACCTCTAGACTACACATTTGCACATGCATAAATTTTACATTTTCAAATTCTTCCATTCTAAGGGTGAATCTAGATTCTAATATCAACATCTATCAATGTTTTAGAACACCATGCAGTAGTCTCACTAGTTTGGATTCCAAATTTTCAATCCATTGTTTTTTCAACAAGTCAATGCATGATCAGGTGTAGCCAACCATGAAACTATTTTAGAGGCAATTTTGGGGCCACAATGCGATGCACAGGTGGGAAATATTTTGAATTTGGGCTAGACTCGTAGTCTCGTCGGGATTTTTTCCTATGTAATGATTGTCTTATTGGTGTAATAATGATATGCAATCTGTCAAAACTTTTTGTTCTAAACACTGTATAGCCCATAGGATGCGTCAATTTTACGAGCAAAAACGTATGAGTAGGTTTATCTGAGCATGTATTTCAAGAGATTTAAGATTTTATGTTTATTTAGGAAACATGGTTTTAACACTTTCAATTTCACTACAACTAGATCCCTTTATCATAAAAATATACAAAATTGTCATTCAATTTTACATAACATAAATTTTCTTATTCATAGACATCCTATGTAGCCCTGTTATTACCTTTAAAAAGTGTTGAAAAATAATTCCTTTAAGAAACATCCCTCATAATCACTCTCAATGTAATAATATTATACATATATAATTACTTATTAAACACATTTATATCAATATGACAAGAGCTTTCTAGTGTTTTAATACCATAAATATACCTTGATGGCTTGTTTCATTGAGGTTTCTTTGGATAAACCCTTTTATGACTAGGTTGAGAGAGGGTTTTCAATGTCACCCCCTATTAAGTAAAAGTTGTAAGAAGTATCATAAGGGGAATTTTCATAGAGAAGTCTACTCTACATGTGGGTTTCCTCAAAAGACATCCCATTATGTTACTCACCATTCCCAAAGATTCATGTAAAGATTTGTGTATAAGATAGGCATTGCTATAATACTTTGCATATTTCTAAGTGAAACTATGTTTTGTTCCGAACTATTTTTGTAATATTTTTCCATAGTTGGAAGCTTTTTTTTCCTTCGCTCAAATGCTCGAAAGATTTTTCTCGGAAAATGCTCATCCCCCCGTATAGCTCCACACATGTCACTACACGAGCAATTCTACTCCTTCAGGCAGTCTCTCCGTGCCATCTTTTTACATCAGATTGTCCATAGTCTGTCTTGTCATCTACCCGCAGCTCACCACCTGTCATCTATGCACAACTCTTTTTGCACTAATCCAAGTTCATGACTACCACATTGCCATTGCCTTCAACCACCGTGCTGGTTATTGGAGGAGGTTATAGCTACTCCTAGATTGAACCAAAGAAAATGTATTTGTGTTAATTGGTTGCGTCACATGAGACCCCCATTGGATTCCCACAAATGTTCATATATTTTGCATCGAGTTCAAAACAAGTGGTTGAAAGTTAATCCTAAATAAAGAAAAATGTATTTCCTTGTGTAACCATCACATTGGTTCTATTTTAGTGTGGGTCGCAGTTAATCCTAAACCAAGGAAAATGTATTTCCTTGCAACAATCGCACTAGTTTTATTTTCATGCAGTGGTTGCATGAAGTTAAACACTTTTCTTGTTCAAAAGCTAATCCTAAATAAGGAAATACATTTCCATTCATTTTAAAGTTAACCCTATACAAAGAAAAATGTGTTTCATGCTGGTTCTTAGATCATTTCAATGTTGCTTGTAGCTATATCTAAAACCAAGGAAAGTATATTTCCCTATGCAACCACCATGGTGGTTCTATTCTAGTGTGGGTTGTAGTTAATCCCAAACCAAGGAAAATGTATTTCCTTGCAACCACATGATGGTTTTTGGAACTGTTTTAATGCTGCTTGTAGTTAATCCTAAAACCAAGGAGATTTTGTTTCCTTGTGCACCAATTGCTTGTGTAACGACTGTAACCAGCAATGCGACTACTACCAGCAATGATTGTGATAATAATATTATTTATATTAATGTTGAAACTTAAAGGCGATTACATGCAGTGAGTGTAACAAATCAGCCACTGCTAAGAGAAAAAGTTGAACAATTTATAATAACTCCGCAATTGCTAAGAGCCCATGGAGAAAAAATTGAATAAAAGAGATTACATGTACATCCAAAAGTTTATAAAAATTAATAACTCACCAATTGCTAAGAGCTTGATGCAGCAAAAATTGAACAAAAGAGATTATATTTATAAAAACTTAGCAATTTCTGAGAGCCTTAGAGCCCAAAATATTACATCCAGTGAGGATAACCACCACTGAGCCACCATTGCTAAGTGGCAGGGATTTCATGTTAGTTTTGTTAAGAAGCAAAACTTTTATATTGGTGTCAAAAGTTTGTATGCCCTAATAAAAATAAATCTTTGAAACATTTTCCAGGATTTGAAACTTTTATGTGAAAATTTTTGACATTTCACCAAGATTTATATATTTTACTTCAAAAATCAAAAGCAAATATACAAAAGTGTACTATATTCTATCAATATTGTGAAACTAAAAAAACTATCTTAAAAAACTTTCGCCAAGATTTTATATTGATATATACACATATCGTCAATAAAAACATCCATGCTAAGTGGTTATGAGCCTCATTGAGCAAAAGCATTAAAGAAGATATTTGTACAACTCAATATTACTAATTATTGATAGACTGATATACATTATCATATTCACAGAGGATAGCCTAGCTTGCTGTGTTAAAAGGCCAACATGTGATCGCCACTAAGCCTAGTGCACACAAGATCAGCGGAAGAACTAAGGAGGCTCAAAGCACACTAAATAAGACATGAGAGGGAGATAGCAAATCTATATCTCTTGCAATGTGTTTTCAACAATACATGATAGGCTTCTTACATAGACTGAGCCTTTAGAATAGTCAAACCATGTGGGATCCTCTCATCCACATCTGTCCTTGTGGATATCCTCAATCCACATCTCCACATCATGTAGTCCACATCCTAGGGTGGCTACTTTAATTCTTTCCTATACCATACCTTAGCCTTTAATTATGTGCTCATGGCACCATATCTCAACACCTCCCCTTGGTGCCATAATCCTTTGGCTACTACAAGGTGGTCAGATGTGAGTTACATTCCATCACCTCCCCTTAGTGCATGCATTGCTACTTAAGGTGGTCAAGTGTGGCTTTTACATGTCAATACCTCCCCTGGGTGCTTTCATAGCTACTCTCAGATGGTCAGGTTTGATTACAAACATATAGGCAAGGTTGGCAAGGTTTTTGTTTCTCAATACATTCCATTGATGTCACCTTTTGGCTTATGGCTTGATGACGATGGTGTTTGCTTCTTTGCTTGACGTAGCTTCATGCATGATGCTTTGTTCTTCCATGTGCCTTGATGCTTTGTGTGGATGCCATGTTTTTTGCTATGGTCATCTCATGCACTTGTGGCTTTGGCATGCTTATGACAATGATGTGTGCATTCATGCGTTACTTTAATTCAATTTGTTGCAAAGGTCTTACCAATTGATTTCTTTCAATATTGGCAGTGTCTAATTGCATACAATGATTCTGATTTGACAGACGCGTAGAGCTCGAAAAGACGATCACTTTTCCTTTTTCGAGCGTGTCCAAATTCTTTTTGGATTGAGAGTTATGGCTTGTCGAAGGTTCTATGAAGAAGAGGGCCTTTGATGATGTGGCACAGGGATTCACATGTTGAATTCCATACTATGCTTAGCAAGGGCCTCTGTGCTTAGGTGGCACTATGCCATGTGGCAATCTTTAAACCCAAATAGGTTAACCCATGGTTACATTGACTTTACCATGGTCCACCTAAACTGAACCTAACTATAAACTTAACCACAGTTGAACACACCCAACCTTATCTGCCACGTGGCCTTTTTTAAAGGAACCTTGGAGATTTGAAGGTTTGCTGTGCAAGGAAGGTCGACGACGGACGAGCGGCTTCGACGGAGGGACTTGAGTGTGAAGCTATGGTGAAGATGCAGTCCGTCGGCTAGCTTGAGGAGAGGGAGTTGTGTCACTTGCAAGGAGCCGGTTCTCACATGGAGCGATAGAGGCAACTGTTGGAGAAGTTGAGTCGCACTTTCGTCTATGGCGTAGCTTCGTCTATTGCGCAACTTGATTGGAGCAGGCGGTGATGTGGCGTGGCTTTCGGTCGCTGTAGGGTCCTCATTCAGGTGGAGGTTGTCTTCTTAGGCTTGTTTGTAGGAGCTTTGAAGGTTGGAGTCAGTGAGCGCAGCGACGATTGTTGTGAGCGCTGCTACCTTGACGACCTCGAAGACATCGTGTCTGGAGTATACGACGTCCGCACACCACCCCACCTGGGGCCATAGAATGATCAGGTCAATCACCTTGCGGCTCACTGCAGGGAGCTTCTGGAGGTGCTAGAAGTCAACTATGGCAGAGCTATTGTAGAAGCTAGGAGATTGCGCTGGAGGTCAAAGCTTTGGGCTGTCATTTCTTGAGGCTTGGAGATGTCATTGTAGATGCAGCATCATTGCTTCTTGCCCTTGGAGGCTTGTAGAAGCCGCCTTGAAGGTTCGAGGCTACTGGATGCGCTTGGAGCTAGGACGCTAAGTCGCTATGGATGGAGAGATCCGTGGAGTCGTAGAAGAGCTCCGAGTTGCTGCTTGTCATTTGGAGCAGCTCGTGAAGCTTGCTGATGGAGAAGGGTCGCTGTGGGAGCTTGAGAGTTGTCGCGTTGTTGAAGAGGAAGGCTTGATACCATGCAGAGGCTGATGAGCTTTCTTGCCTTCAAGGATGCTTCGCCGTTGGAGAGGTCGCTGGTCTATAGGCTTTGGATGGTTCATTGTGCATTGGCCTTCGTCGAAGTCGTTGGTTGTCTGTTCTGCAGTGTAGGCTGCTCATTGTTGCTGTGTTGAGTGCACGTGCTATTCGTGGAGAACAAATTCTGAGTTTCAGAACAAAACATGAGCATCGATTAACAACACGCAGCAACATGCAAAATTTGGATATGCTGGCTCCAGCTTGCAGCTCTCCGTTGGCGATGCAAGAGCTTGATATAGATAGCCAATCGTGCTTGTTGCTCTTGAGAGTCGCCTTTGTAGGCCGAGCTTGAAACTCATCTGTAGAGTTCCTTGGAGGCTGAACCATAAACAACAAACAAAGAGTCTGTAGCCAAGTGAGTCATTTGCACAGCTTTGCATCCGCTTGTTGCAGCACTAGTCTCTCTTCCTATCTTCTTCACTGTAGCAGGCTTTTCCTTCTATGCATCATCAACTCCTTTCTTCCTAGACAGAAAGGGCATAAGCTCTAATAACATGAGTGCCATAATCTTCTCTACACTCAAAGCATGAAAAAACATACTAAACTACCTAAACTTAGTGGACAACCTATGCTCTGATACCATGTTAAAAGGCCAACATGTGATCGCCACTAAGCCTAGTGCACACAAGATCAGCGGAAGAACTAAGGAGGCTCAAAGCACACTAAATAAGACATGAGAGGGAGATAGCAAATCTATATCTCTTGCAATGTGTTTTCAACAATACATGATAGGCTTCTTATATAGACTGAGCCTTTAGAATAGTCAAACCATGTGGGATCCTCTCATCCACATCTCTCCTTGTGGATATCCTCAATCCACATCTCCACATCATGTAGTCCACATCCTAGGGTGGCTACTTTAATTCTTTCCTATACCATACCTTAGCCTTTAATTATGTGCTCATGGCACCATATCTCAACATGCTGGGTCTAAATTTTTGGGGAATCGATGCTCAACTGATGGAGGAGAGGATGGGGAGACCGAAGGCCATGCATAAGTGTAGGACTCAAGATCCACCCTCCCAACATCAAGAGAAAACTCTACTCTAAGAATCCTTAGCCCTTTGTCAACGTCTCTAGGGAATCCATAGATCACAACCATAAAAAGGCTCGATGTGTGCATGCCATTCAATTGGTGATATGGAGATGTGGGGGGAATTGGTGGAGATTATGAAGACATTTTTCATGAGAAGGAATTTCAAGTCCTAGTGAGTGTAAATATTGAAACTTAATGTCTATGACATGGATATAAGAGGGATATCACCTAGATGAAGAGGCTATAGTAGCCAAGTAGAGATACCCGGATGATGAATCCAAGTACTCCAATAGGAGCAGTGATGATAGTGGATTGAATGGCGATCATTGATCATTATGGGAGGATTGGCCATAAATAGAAGACATGAGCCTTTATTTTGATCTGATAATAATGTGAGCATAGACTTGTATATAAAACAAATTTGTAAGCACAACCTTGTCTATTGTAAGCATAGACTTACAGATAACACACATTTGTAAGCATAACCTTCTATACAAAATAAACAAAGTTCCTTTCATTTTTTTATGTAGACGTGTGCAGGTGCACAAGTCTCTATAGGGAGGACTGCAAGTCTAGATGGGAGGTGGAGTTGGGAGAGAGGGTTCATTGGTCGGGTAGGGGATTGATGTCTAAAGCAAGGAGGTTGACAGATGAAGGAGGTGGTTGCATAGCAGGGAGAAGGAGTTGTGTTGGTCTAGTGGGAGGGGTAGGGTGGTTATCCTATATACCATAGCACAATATGATCTTTAATGCATGAAGGAATATAGTTTTTACTATTAATATTGTAGACTTCTCAAATTATATATTCACTGTACCACTTGGAAAGATCATGCTGAAATCATTCTATGATAAATACATTCCTTTTAAAAGCTCTAATAATATCCACACACTTATATCCTCTTCATCATCTTTTACAATTTGTAATATTTTGCACATTGTACATCAATATATGAAATAATACTATTAAGGGATAAACCTAGAATTTGTATCAAAGACAAAAGAAAAGAAAATATGTGCCCTAGAACATGATTAATTCTTTAAAGGATAATCAAAATACTTCATTGCAAATTAATCAAGATGCTCTTTGTGAAAACTCTTTCAAGTATACACCATAGCATAGTATGATCTTCAATGAATCAAGGATCAATACATAATTTGATTACTCCTCTTGAAAATGCTCCACAAGAACAATTGCAATTGGGTATTTTTGAAATGCAGATTTGTAAAAAATACAACTATACATATAAGAAAAAACTTTGAAAAGAAAACACGAATACAGGCTCATTGCCAAGTTGATTAGAAAGACAATGACCTGTGTGATGCATTACATTAACCTTACTTTCATTAGCACATTCTTCATAGAGGTAGTGGAGAACTCGATTGTCCTTTGTGAGTTTCTACATATAATTTTTAAAGAATGTTAATTGAGTTGGGCTGCTTTTTTTTGGGGGGGAAACAAAACTACATTTATTATATTAAAAAGGGAAAGTGAAATACATGGATTGAAAGCCACTCTCAGGGAGTGTTAACTCTTGGCAAGGTACTATGCATCAACGTGTACTTAAAGTACTCTCTTTTGGTAAAATTTCCTAAAAGACTTAAACTAGTTAGAACCTGATAGCTTCAAAGGAGATAGTTGGCCTATTCGGCTCCTTAAACCCTATTTCATTTCTACACTTCCAAAGGTGATCCATGGTCACTACTTGTATAACTTGCTAGGGTGTGTTCTAGGCATCATTCATACTACCTTCATCACCTAACAAGGCCATCTTCCATGTTACTTTGTATACTATGTGACTTTGGCAATAATGAACTTTCATATTGAAGCCATGATTTTGGCAAAAATTTAGTCAATTATATTCAACATGGTTAAGGGACGCCAGTCTTTAAGGACTAACCTGTTGGACTTTTAGTTTTTGGGAATTAATTTTATAACCCCTCTTTTCAGCTTACTTAGCATGCTACCCCTTCTAATGAGGGTGTTGAACCTGAGGACTTGCCTTTTGCCATTTGGAACGCTGTAGCCTTTGCCTCTTCTTTGGTGATGGGCCTTTGCAGCATTGTAACCTCCTTCATGGTGATAGCCTTGAGCATTGTTCCAAGAATTTGGCCATCTTTACACTGTAATCATTCGTGCATCGAGGAGTGGAAGGACGGTAATTTGAGACCAATGCTTGACAAGCACTTCAACACTGTGCTTGGACCCCCTTATTTATATGCCTTCCTCATCTCATATCACATCAATCTACTCTAGACTTGGGTTTCTCTCTAATGTGAAGATAGTGGGAGAGAAGGAAGGAGTCTCACTTGCGGCTTTCTCACGTACACAATGGGGGAATACAAACAAATGTGGAGGCTGAAAACAGTTTTCCTCTTCTTAGTTGTGAAAGCCAAAAGAACTCTAGTACAAAGAAATAGAAGAACCCTATATGTGGGTCTCAAACCAAACTCAGCTAACTAAGGTGGCATACTAACTGAGCCACAAACTAGAGTACATAAGGATAGCTGTCATCCAACTATTATTCATGGGCGGTGTACCAACCGCATCTGCAGCTAACAAGTCGGTGACATATCACAAGTGGAGCTTGATATCTCAACACTCCCCCTCGAGCTCAATCCCAATTCCTATACACCAAGCATGTCTCTAAACTTGCGCAGCTTCTCTATGCCCAATGCCTTCCTGAATATGTCAGCTATGTGATCCTTTGTGCTAACATAAACTAGATAAATAAGACCTAGTAAAACCTTCTCCCGCACATATTGATAATGCACCTCAATGTGCTTTGTTGTAGCATGATAGACTGGGTTATTTGCCAAGTGTATACTGCTCATGTTGTCACAATAAATGACAACTGGCCCATCTATAGACTAATGCATATCATAAAGTAGCTTATGCAACCAAGCTACCTCACATGCAGCCATTGCTGCACCCCTGTAGTCAGTCTCTGTACTCGACAAGGCAACTGTAGGCTGTTTCTTACTGCTCCAAGTGACTCCAGCACTCCCAAAAGAGAACACATATCCACTGGTAGATCGTCTATCAGAAATACTACTAGCCCAATCAGCATCAATGTCTCCATGTAACTGTATCTGAACCCCAGTCTCATAAAATAGTCCATACTGCAGTGTGGACTTCACGATTCCCTAAGTATGCGTCTAGCTGCATCCAAATGCGGTTTCCTTGGAGCCTGCATAAACTGACTTACCAATCCAATAGCATAGCTCAAATCTGGCCTGGTAATAGTCATATAAATCAAACTTCCTACTATGTGCCTGTACATAGTAGGGTCTTCTAGAAGCTCACCTGCATCTGCACTCAGCTTCACATTCTGCTCCAAAGGAACTGAAATAGGCTTATAGCCTGTCATCCCATATTTGGACAACATGTCTAATCCATACTACCTCTGCAAGAGCCGTATCCCACTTCATGATCTAATCACCTCAATGCCCAAGAAATAATGTAGCTCTCCCAAATCCTTCATCTCAAACTTCTGCTTCAATAGCATTTTCACATGAAGGATATCTTCATCACTATCACCTATGATGATCAAATCATCAACATAAATGACAAGCAGCATTATACCTTTCTCTATTTTTCTCACATAAAGTGAGAAATCTGCCTTGGAAATCTGAAAGCCAATAGTGACAAGATACTATCCTATCTTGTCAGACCATGCTCTAGGTGCTTGCTTCAAGCCATACAAGGCTTTCTTCAACCTGCAAACAAACTCAGGATGAACAGCATGAACATAACCTGGTGGTTGCTCCATAAAGACCTCTTCTTGCAAATCACCATGCAAGAAGGCATTCTTTACATCCATCTGATGTGAAGACCATCCCTTTGATGCAGCCATAGCAATGACTACTCTTACGATTGCCGTCCTTGCAACTGGACTGAATGTTTCTTCATAATCAATGCCATATGTCTGTGCATACCCCTTGACAACTAATCTTGCCTTGTATCTGTTCATAGAACCATCTACATTGTACTTCACCTTATAAACCCACTTATAGCCAATTGCATTCTTGTCTTTAGGCAAAGGCACCAATTCCCATGTAGCATTTGCTTCCAAGGCATCCATTTCTTCATCCATGGCTTTCTCCCATTTTTCTTTTCCCATGGCTTGCTCAAAAGAAGTGGGTTTTGGTTCCTGTATCATCTTGACCATATAGGCATAGTGAATGGCTGTAAATCCATCATATTTTAGCCTATCCACAGGAGACCTAGCTCTGGTAGACCTGCGCAAAATAGGCTCACTTCCAGGTGCTCTCAAAACATCCCTAGTCCTCCTTACTCCAGGTGTAACAACAGAAGGAATACCCAACTCATCATCAATGCTCTGTTCTGAGCCACTGGATTCACCATCCACATAAGAGTGATGTGCATTCACATCAAACATGGGCTGATCTACCTTCTCTTTTCCTTTTCGTGATACCTACATACCACTATTTGCATTGCTTTGAGGAGATTCTCCTGATCTCAATCTACCTGTCCATGGCGAAGTATGTGAACCACTACTAGAGGACACTTCCAGTCCACTAATATTTTGTGATTGCTACTGTGAATTCTATGCAGCATTACCATTTTGTGCATCTACATCATCAATCACATTTACTGGTTTATACCAGCTGCTCATCTCATCAAAAACATCTTTGCTCACTGTAAACTTACGAGTAGAAGGGTTGTAGCATCTATACCCTTTTTGCTATAGAGAATAACCAATAAAGATGCACTTCTCAGCTTTTGGATCCAACTTGGACCTCAACTCATCAAGCACATGAATATAGGCAATGCAACCAAAAAATTTCAAATGAGAAATATCTGGTTTCCTACCAGTATACATCTCCTCTGGCATCATGCCATGCATTGCTACAGTGGGAGTCCTGTTCATTATGTAAACTGTTGTAGCAACTGCTTCAGCCCAATAATAATTTGGTAGGTCTTTTCATTTAGCATGGCCCGAGATGCCTCTCCAATATGCCTGTTTTTCCTTTCTGCAAGTCCATTTTGCTGTGGGGTATGACTGCATGAATATTGCTGCTTTATGCCATGCTCCTGCAGGAACCTTGCAAACTCATTTGAGAGGTACTCTCCCCCTCCATCTGACCTTAGGCATTTTATTTGCAGGCCTGTTTCTTTTTCAACCATAGCTTTAAAAGCTTTGAAATGCCCAAATACTTCACTTTTCTTTTTCATAAAATACACCCAAATTTTTCTGCTGTAGTCATCAATAAAAGTGACAAAATAATGACAGCCTCCAATAGATGCAGCTTTAGTAGTCCACACATCAGAGTGGATTAATTCCAATGGCTTCTTACTCTCTTGAACATGTCTAGGAAATTGTTTCCTTGCATGTTTTCCAAATTGACAGGCTTCACATACCTTATGCATTTTTGCAACCTTGAATTTAGGCAATCCTACAATAATATTTTGGGCTTGCATTGATTTAAGTCGCTGTACATTAACATGACCAATGCGTTTATGCCAGATATCAATATCTACAACTACTCCGGTCCCATGTGCAAACATTGCTACACTCAATTCAGGCATGTCCGCATCCAACGTAAACATCCTGCCCTTCTTCTTCCCTTTTTCTATCAAGCGACCGTTATTTTTCATATCCTCAACAAAGCATCCATGAGGATTAAATCTGACTTGCAAGCCCTGCTCAACCATTTGACCAATAGAAACCAGGTTCTTGGTGATATTCAGGACATGAAATACATCAAACAGGTATTCCTTTTTCCCATCCTGTATAGACAAAGGAATTTTACCAATCTGCACAATAGGATGTGCAATATCATCACCAGTCTCCACAAATCCTAGTTTTTCCATTTTCCTTGCATCCTGCATCCATTCTACATGACCTATCATGTGGTTTGACGCACCTAAGTCAACATACCACACAACATTGCTTTCTTCTGCACTTGTCACAGAATTGGTCATGTGCTGCACCATAAATAGATGCTCATTTCTGTCATCACCCTGTCTACTAGAAGATGCATAATTCCCTTGTTGCAATTTTCCATTCATGATGTCATTTTGCTTTTTATAGTAGTCTTTAGCCATATGACCCATTTTACCATAGTAGTAGCATTCAGCATTTGCATTTTAGCCTCTCTGCCATCCACCACGACCTCTTTGGCTCCCCTTTCCTCTAGAGTTACCACGTCCTCCTCCATAGGACTAGTTTTCTTGAGTTTGCTGCATATTCTGATTTCTACCACGGCCTCTAGATCGGCCTGCTCTACCTCTGCCTCTACCTCTTCCAGCATTTGAGTAGAAGATAGTCTCTTTTGAAGTTCCTCCTGAAGAAGGTGCACCACTATTTCTCTGCTCTTTAGAAATTAGAAAAGCAAACAACTCCTCAAAATCAAGAAATTTCTCACAGATGGCAATGGATGTCTAGAACTATGCATAATCCTCTCCTAGGCCATCCAAGGTCACAGAAACTAAATCATCATCTTCCACTGGTGACCCAATGGAAGCAAGTGCATCTGCAATTTTCTTCACCTTCATGGGGTAATCATTGATGCTCATATTTTCTCTCTGCACATTGTGCAACTCTTGCTTGAGCTGCATTTTCTTGGCTTGCGTATTTGTGCTGTACATTTTTGCCAAAGTATCCCATGCCTCCTTTGGTGTACTTGCATCCTGAAAATGCACAATCATAGAATCTAAACTTCCATGCTTGGAAGTTGTTCTTGTCAAGCTTTTCAGTGACAATCTGTGAAAGAGAATCAGACGCCATTACAGAACACTGCAAAATATTTTGTCACTGCAAAAAACACAGCTTTTGCCTCACAAGGGCAAATCTGCAAAACTGACAAAAGTGGTATTTGACCACACAGTCACTTCCTAGTGATTATTTGCATGAACATGCAATAAGAATGATTCTATAACTCCCACTATCTCTGCACACAAGCATACGATGTAATTTCTATGGCAACTTTTCATTGACCTGTAGAGCAGTGGTCACACAACAAAAACAGGGCCTTTTTCTCAGTGCTTGTGGAGAACTTCTGCCTCCAAAACGGGCCCCGAAATGGCCTCGAATCTGAAAAATAAAGTCACCAAGGGCTTTGCCTGGTCCCACAGTGTATACTACCCTCTCGCCACACCCCGAAGGGCGTCTCAATCTAAGACAATGCACTCTTGCACTTTCCAGCTATGCTACCTGGAGAGATTTGCTCCCAAACTCGAAAAAGGAAAGCAACACTTGTCCTCTTACCAAGACATTGTGAACTTGGTTTGCTTTCTTGAGCTCCTTACCATGAACCAGGCTCTGATACCATGTGAAGATAGTGGGAGAGAAGGAAGGAGTCTCACTTGCGGCTTTCTCACATACACAATGGGGGAATACACACAAAGGTGGAGGCTGAAAATAGTTTTCCTCTTCTTAGTTGTGAAAGCCAAAAGAACTCTAGTACAAAGAAATAGAAGAAACCTATATGTGGGTCTCAAACCAAACTCAGCTAACTAAGCTGGCATACTAACTAAGCCACAAACTAGAGTACATAAGGATAGCTGTCATCCAGCTATTATTCATGGGCGGTGTACCAACTGCATCTGCAACTAACAAGTTAGTGACATAAATGCACAACAGTCACCCTGGCATATCACGAGTAAAGCTCGATATCTCAACATCTAATAGCTATGAAACAGCTTATCCTATTTTTGCAACAGTCATTTCAACTCCAATTGGACCCTTGTCACCTCCTTGATCTTGCTTACCTCTAGTTCTTTCATGAAGTCGTCTATCCCTCTGAGGGCTGGTCGCATTGTCGGTGAGTCTCTCAATGTCATGAGCAAGCCCTCTTGAACTTACTAAGCCATAATTATTGTGGTTCTCTTTTCCTTCAACCCCTCCCTCTCATATCTTTTGGCATCTTGTGTGGCAACTTCTATGCAATGCTCCCATAGTTACATGAGATTTCTATGGCTTTTTCCCATCCCTAAGCAATCATCTAGTTGAATCATTCTCTACTAAAGAGACTAACATTCATCTTAAATTGAATAGGACCTATTTGTGTTACTTGTTGATGTGCATTAAATGGAATAGTACCTCTTTGCGTTACTTGTTGATGTAGCTAACGCTCATTTTAAGTAGAATAAGACCTCTTTGCATTACTTGTTGATGTGCCAAGCTCAATCTTAGGATGTTTACACACTAAGGTGGAAGCCCAAGCATGTATTTCAAAGAGTCAATGGATTTCAAAGCTAAGCCCGCCCATACAAAAATGATTACACAACCCAAAACTCAAAGTCCTAGGTGTATGCTAACCTCTACTTTTATATTTTCGGGCACCATTGCCTGCCCTAAAGATGGGCACCAACAAGCTTTGCAATTAGAGTTTCTCCCACCTGCCCCATTCACCAATAATGAGGTCTTTTTGAATTGTCACCCACCCGTGGAGAAGAGGATTTTCATGGGTGGGCTTTGAGTATGTAAACACCCTTACGGGGCATGATGTTTGATAGCCAAATTTCCTAGAAAGGTAGAAAATAGTCTACTAGCTCAAAATTTGCATCGCTTTATGGATTGAAGAAGATCCCATCCTAGAATTGCAAATTTGCTTAACGTTAAGTGGCAAGCTCGGCAATACGATGAGTGGCAGTGATGGATGGGAAGTTGAAGAAGCTAGAATCAAGTGTGTGGTAGCCGCTGGAGAGTAAGAAGGATGGATTTTCTTTGGCAAAACAAGGTGAAATTTTCACTAGGCGTGCCAAAGGAGATGTGACAACCTCACCCTTAGATTAAGGGAACCTTTAAATCCCATCTCACGATATCCTTCTATGATAGCATTCATGTAAGGCCCTTGCACAATCCCTAGACAAAAGCAAAACAAACGCTTAGGCATTTGCCTTGGCATGCCGAGAACCCTATATATCTAGGTAGCAGTGAGACTGCGCTCTTAGGCCCTTTACACACCAAAGGGTGCCCAACGTTGGGCGGCCGTTTGGACCAATAGAAAGCCACCATTTGAGGTTTGGGCAAACACCTCTTTACACATACATTGCCCAAGCTTAGACCTTTTAATCCGATGTGGAGTCCACGTCATGCCTTGAGAAAGGCCTTCCTTGGGAAGTCGAGCTTGGCTGGGCAGGGTTGGATTCACCCAATCACCATCACGATTTGGGTCCCCCAGCTCCACACCCATCCAAGCCCTCATTTTTACAAAAGGGGTTTGTACTTGGGCAGTGTGTAAAAGGGGTGCCCATCCGTGGGCACCCATTATTTAATGATCTCACAATGGGCAGTCGGTGTGTAACGGGGGGTGCCCATTCCAACCCGCCCATGAATGTTTTTGGGTGCCCATACTTTGGGCACCCTTTATGGTGTATAAATAGTCTTAGGGTGTTTCTAGCCTAGAGCCGCCCATGCGTGCCCATCGTGCATTGAATGCATCTGGGTCGTGGGTTGGATGGTTATGGGAAATCTTGCTCGTCCATGATATGTGGGCCCATGGTGCGCAAGTCTCTAAACACCTGTAAGTGAAGTCTCCATCCATGTGAACCATAAACTATTCTTGGACAGGTAGGACTCTCCATGCAGCCTGAACGTCTCATGCAGCCAATACGAGAGACTCATCTTGTCTCTCATATGTTGAGTCTCTCAAACATATGTTGATCGTGCAAGATCAATTTTGTGCTTTGCTCCAATTGCTACATGCAGTAGCAATGGCTATGGAAGATCCCCAGTGTTCCACCTGCGATCGGAGCAAGAGAATTCATTGCTGCAGGATCATTTTTGTGCTTTGCTCCAACTGCTGCGACAGGATCTGCAACACCGTCGTCGGTGAGGGAATACATCGCTGCAAGATCATTTTTGGGGAAACACAGTTCGAATCGAGGTGTTGTGGCTCAAAATTCCGTGAAGATGCAGATGACTCCCACCAAGACCAGGTGAAAAACAAGCGCATCATCATGCAGGAGCAAGAGGAGGCTCTCGGCGAGGAACAGGAAACCCAGCTGAGTTGTAGGAAGGAAACTTGCTCAAAATTTCATGGATATGACTATCAGGAGGACGAAATCTGGCGTGAATTGCCAATGGAGCTAGTAGACAGAGTTCTGTGGCGGTTGCCTCTTCTTTCTCTAATCCGCACTCGCGTCCTCTGTAAGGCTTGGGAAGCAAAAGCACTCTCAGAGTCCTCGCTTCGGAGCATTACAAGACGCTCCCCATCTCACATCGCCATTTCCTCTTGGTAGAATCTGTACATATGATCGCTGCTTTCGATCCCTCTGAGAAACGTTGGTTTTCAATTCCCCTTTTGGAACCTCTCTGCCTTTGTGCTGCATCCGGCGGTCTCCTCTGCTTCTCTCAGGACTAAACCTTGATCGTCGGCAACCCTTTGACAAAACAATGGAGACCTTTACCTCAGTCTCCCATCCAAAGCCTGATGATGGACGAGCAGCCCCTCATCGCCGTGACTGTTGATCCCATCTCTGGCGCTTACACTGTGTTCATCATCCCACATGTGTCCGAAGGTCGCGGTGGCGATGGCCCTTGCTTCGTTCCTTTGGTCTACCATTCCACTTCTTACTCTTGGGAAGCACGGGCGAAGCTGCTGTGCCGATCTTGCTGGCATGAACGATGCGCTCCATCAACTTCCATGAATGATACGCTCCAACTTCCATTGGAGTGGTCAGGAACAAGATGAACGCATCTACCACTACTGATTTACACACCCATACGAGTCCAAGAAACACACAATATTGTAGTCAGCAAAATATGCTTTTTTTTTTTCATCTGCAGCATGCATTTCCAATTTCATATGGTATCAAAGGTTCATCCAAATTTTCCACCAAATTGTAAGTCCTCATCCTGCTATATGCATGCATATATATGTCCATTGTGGATGGTCTCATCATCATGTGTCTTGTTCTTTTCCCCATTTTTGAATTTTTTTCATATACCTTTAGGACATTAATCTTCTTCCTTTTTTGCAAAGAAAGGAACCTTCTATTAATGCTTGAAAAACTTCATACAAAACAACAGCCCCGAAGGTGCTGAGTCTGGAAAGAACCGATAAAGGGTGAAAGAAGAAACCAGCCTAGTCCAGAGAAACCCAGCTCCTTGCCTAGGGAATCTGTGGTACAAGGGCTAACAGCCAGGTGGGAGGACTATACACCCAGTAAATCTCTCATAGAGTGAATATGTAGAAAACTCCTGTAGGCCAAACCTTGCAAAAATGTGCGTGCCTTGCAACAGTCACCATAAAGCCCTAGGTCCCACGCTCGTAAGTGGAGCACAGGGTGTAAATGATACCCTATCAGATGGCGACCAAGGTATCCGAGGGTGTAATCGGATACTCACCTATCACTAGACTACAGCGAGCAACCCAAATGTTCCACACCATGACACTAGCTACTGCCTCCCACATGCTATATTCTGGACAGGAATGAGGATCTGGGCTAGCAAGAGAAACAGCCTCGTGGAGCTCTATCCTCTAAATGCTTTGATCCTGTATCAGGTAAGCTGGAGAGACCTCATTAATCTGGAATGCATTACCTCCCTTAGTCAACCAGGCCACCATCCCCCAGGTGTAGTCCCTCTGAAGGCTCTGCATGCGGGTCATAATCCTAAGGGCTCCCATCTAGATCCTCACTGTGCTACGATAGCTCCAAAGGCAATGAGGGATCGTCTCCAGAACTTCAGCAGAGCAACAATGACACTACCCCTTCACTCGCATTTGCTCCAACCATGGGTCCATGGGCAAGCCTCCATGGGCGGCTAGCTAGAAGAAGTAGGAGATCTTCTTCGGCTGCAAACTAGACCATAGACATGTCCAAAACCTAGAATGGACTTCCTGAGGCACCCTCTAGGCCACCCAATGCCTCTCCCTCGAAGGGGTCCATGTCGAAGAGTCTATTTGAAGCCTCTTGCCAATCCATGTGGTATCCATGAGGCTGTCCCTGGAAGGCCATAACCACTCTCCCAGATCCCAATGGACCTCCCTCCGGGGCCTACATTCCCAAGGACAAAGGCGCCATCTAGGGGCATCCTGCTCTAGAATGCTGGGAGTATCGATGTGCCACTCCTTCCCCAATCGTCCCACAACTCTGATCATCTGCCAATGAGTCCCATCCACACCCCGTCCATCTCTGGGTCTCTCTCAGTGAGTGCCTGATGTAAGCCTTCGTGCCCTACACAGAAGAAACTAGGTTGATTGTTTCCTCGCATCCTCAAGGGGATACCATTCTGAGAAAACAGACCCAACCATATGCTATCCATCCACAAGCAGAGTCCCTCCCACCAAGACTCGAGGATGGCGAGGTCAATCTCCCTCATCCACTGCCTTGCCCCTCGCATATGCACTATGGTTCCAAGCTTTGCATCTACCTCCATGGGTAATCTAGTTCATCTGCCAAAGAGGCAAGCTGGGCCGCTGCTCCACTATGCCTATCCAATGTGAGTCCGCTGTCCCAGCATACGTCGATGCTGATCCCTGATCTTTGGGTGCCGAATGAGGGGCTGATGCTCGAACTCCTCTCTGCTATGGGGATGAGCACGAATGAGGCCAACTACTAATCTATGTCAGACCCTATGTAGGGTTCCTCATCATGGGGGAACCCTTTCCTATAAGGGGGCCTCTGAAAAGATCCATCCCTAGTGCGTGGGGTGTTCCTGAGAAGCCCTTGATGTAAGAGGAGCTTCCAGGGCTCTGCACTAGGGGTGATACGGTGCACAAACAACTTGCCCAAGAGGGCTCTACTTTGCATCTCGAGATCAATGATACCCAAGCCTCCTAATGCCTACGGCATGATCACAGTATGCCAAGTGACCCGGGCTCTGATATTCCTCGTGTCGTCTGACCTTGCCCAAATGAAATTTTGAATTAAACGTAAGAGCTATCCAATGCACCCTCTGTGAAAGCACCAGTAGGAGGCAATGTGCCAGGCCATGGTAAGAAGGACCCGGTTCACCACTAAGGCATGGCCCACTAGGGAGTGTTTGGATGAGCTCGAGTGGAGAACATTAAGGGAGAATTGGGGTCTCAAAAGGGCCTCATACGGAATGGATTTAGTCCTAATGAAAGGGCCAAGGTAGGTCCCAAAAAGTCCTAACCCCCCCTCACCTAGGTGGGTTATGACCCCACCTCTTACACCTCTTATACAACTCTTGCTCCTAGGTGGAAACCAAAAATTTTAAAATTCAAAATTCAAATTTTTAATTCCCTCCCTCCTTCTCTCTCCTCCCTCCCCCTCCTCCCTCCCCCTCCCTCCTCCTCCCCCTCCCTCCCTCCCTCCCTTGTCCCCCTCCCCTCTCCTCCCCTCCTCACTCCCTCGTCCCCCTTCCTCCTCCTCCCCCTCCCTCCCTCCCTCCTCCATGCCTGCTCCTCTTGCCCTCCCCCTCCCTCCCTCCTCCATGCTTGCTGCTCCTCCTCCCCTCCCCCTCCCTCCTCCTCCACTGCTGCTCCTCCTCTGCCCTCCCTCCTACTCCTCCCTACTCCCTCCCTCCTCCTCCATGCCTACTCCTCCTCACCCTCCACACCTACTGGTCTGCCCCCCTTTCCTCCTCTTTAACTACTGGTCCTCCCTCCCCCATCCCTCCTCCTCACCCTCCCTCTTCCTGCATGCTGCCCCTTCAAGCTTGCATCTCCACACCTTCTCCTTCTCTACACTCCTTTAGTCATGGCACCATTCGAGGACCTCTCCAACAAGTACCAGGCTCACTTAGAGTTGGAGGTTGAATATGCAAGCACACGTAGTCTAGGATTGAGGGGAGCTTCCAAAATCCATAGTCTTTATTCGCAAGGAAAGAAGCATCTCGACCTTTGAGTAGAAGGATCCTTGTATCCTTTAGATCCTGCCAACCAAAAGAGCCCTCCTTTCCATACAATGCATGAGCTAGTTCGGTTTGTTGGAAATGGACATGCGGGGTTGCTTGGTTATTACAATCGGTTAAACAATGCTCAGTCAATGGCTATGCAAGCAAGCAAGATGTGCAGAGCCCAAGTAGAGATGCTAGCACATTTAGGAAATAGGACCATTGTTGCAATGCATAACTCTATGCAGGATCTTCCAAGGGAGAACCAAGATCTTCATGATAAAGCCAAAGCATTGGACTTGGAGTGAAATAAATTAGAAGAGTCACTCTATAAGCTAGCTGAGTCCAAAAAAGGCTTAGAAAGATCTATATACAATCAAGTTCGATGAGCCATAGAGAAGGAACGAGAGAAGGCAGAAGAACGAGTGCAAAAGATAAAAGAAACACCTTTGGGATTGAAGGAGAGGAAAAGAAGGTACTTACATAACATGGATGCATTGGCATCCACTGGTGGTGCTAGAAAGAGAAGAGTCCAGGCTACAAGGTTGGTTATCAAATGTTCCAATGAGATTATACTCTTTTGTGCTACATTGTTTGTGACTAAGTTTTTATTCTGTTCTTCGTTAGGAACTTCATGGAAGATGTGATGGGAAGAACGAACGGAAATGATATTAACTGTTCATATTCTCTAGCTAGTTTATTGAAGTCAAGCGAGGTCATTGGGATACTAAGGGACCCGACACAAGTGCCTATGTGTGCAAGTTATTGAGGAGGTGATGAAGGACTTCAAGGATATTGTGGATGCAAAGGAGATGCTTGCAGCTTGTGATACTACCGGTGTAAGTCATGTTCAAGCTTACACATCTGTTTTCAAAATTTTCAAGTCTCCTATTTTTGAAAAGTATAAGAAGTCTACAGTGCCCCTACCCACACCTTGGTCTGTGAGACGTGCATGGTAAGAAACAAACCAATGTGCAAGAGAAATGCTTGGAGGGTACCATTGCGTAAGGGGCACAATGACTTGGAAGAGTAAAAAGAAATCTGGCTTGCAAAGCTTTGAGATGAATGCTTTCAACAATGTCTACTTAGATGTTGAGAAACTGCAACAAGCAATGGTCAAATTCTATGGCATGAGAGAAGATGGTAAGAGGAAATCCATTATAGCATTGCACTTTACTTAGTTAGGATTTCATTGTCATCAAAATGGATGAAGCTCAATTGGTGAAAGAATCGATGGAATTCCTGTTCTATCTAAAACCCACTTCAATGTCTCATGGCACTCTTTCGGAGTCTCAAATGCTGCAAGCCACCATATATCTTTCTTTGATTGCACTAAGAAATCTTGCTCTACTTCTTCATCCCCTTAAACAAAGGCTAAGGCTTTATTCATAATGCAGATGCTGACTCTCTCTAACTTGCATGTAATGTGCACTTCATCACACTAGCTATGGGGGTGCCCCAAGAGGTTGCGAAGCAAGTGGCCACCACTCTATTCGAGGATGCCAACTTGTGTGCCATCCATGCAAAGCACGTCACGGTCATGAACAAGGACATGGCTCTAGCAAAGCGGCTATGGAGTGTGAAGCCCTAGATTCTCTTACAACCCACTCTTAGGACTTAGACCACCCCTTGCCCTTAAAGGCACTATCTTGTATCTAAGGTCCAAGGGATGATTTTTTTAGCTAAAATATATCGACATTCTCTACACTATTGCATTGTTGTGTATTTTGCATTTCTATGACTGTAGTAACTGATCATTTTAATGTAAGTTTTGAATTCTGTCAAATCCTGAAGGAATTTCACCGTCGCACAGGAGGGAAGTCGCCAAGACCCTAGAAAGCCCAAAACCTATCACGGCACAAATTTGAGCATTTTGGACTTCCAAAATGCCCAAATTTGCACCATGGCGGGTTTTGGGCTCTTTGGGGTCCTGGCGACGTGCTGGACACTTTTCCCTTCTGTGCGATGATCTTGCCAGAATGCCCAAATTCATGCCATGGCAGGTTTTGGGCTTTCTAGGGCCTGGCAACATGCCGAACACTTTTCCCTTCTATGCGATGGTGAAATTCCTTCAGGATTTGACGAAAATGAACTCTTGATACCCAAAATTGGTGAAAATGATACTAAATTAGCTAGAAATTTATTAAATTAACACAATTAAAATGATGGAGAAAATATATCATTAATGACTTCAACAAAATACAATGGAATTCATGATGAGCAATCATAACTTAAAACAAATAATAAAGACATGTAATCATGTATCCATTGAAATATCCATTTAAATATATGTTTATATATACAAAAGGCCGCACAGGCTTTCTTCTTGGCTAGTTTGAGCACATCGAGAATAGGGGTTTTTGAATCTAGTGGATTCCTAGATATAAATCTAGCCGCAACAACACTAACATCCTCCTCTCCTGCTGCCAAAGACATAGCCATTGCCATCAATGCCCTGCCATGAATGTTCGATCCAAAGGCATTGATAGTAGCCAGGTAGTGTACCAAAATGACTTTGTCAGCATTCCGAGTAATGTTGGAGTATTCGATAGCATGCGACAAGGCCTTACACTTGAGCAGCTCCGAAGGACCTTGAGGAGAAAATTTGTTATGACAGACCACGATATGCTCTACGACTTTGCCAAGGTAATGGGCCAAAGAATGATCTCGCCCAAATGTGCTGCGAACATTACCCCGTCGAGATGAGAATTCATCAAGCTCAAACGCATCCTGCAATAATTCAACAAACATTAGAAGACTAACAAAACAAATTATACTGAAAGTGTTGAGATATCGAGCTCCACTCATGATATGCCCAGGTGACCATTGTGCATTTATGTCACCGACTTGCTAGCTGCAGATGCGATTGGTACACCACCCATGAATAATAGCTAGATGACAGCTATCCTTATGTACTCTAGTTTGTGGCTCAATTAGTATGCCACCTTAGTTAGATGAGTTTGGTTTGAGACCCACATATAGGGTTCTTCTATTTCTTTGTACTAGAGTTCTTTTGGCTTTCACAACTAAGAAGAGGAAAACTGTTTTCATCCTCCACCTTTGTTTGTATTCCCCCATTGTGTATGTGAGAAAGCCGCAAGTGAGACTCCTTTCTTCTCTCCCACTATCTTTACATGGTATCAGAGCCTGGTTCATGGTAAGGAGCTCAAGAAATCAAACCAAGTTCACAGTGTCCTAGTAAGAGGACCAGTGTTGCTTTCCTTTTTCGAGTTTGGGAGCAAATCTCTACAGGTAGCACAGCTGGAAAGTGCAAGAGTGCATCGTCTTAGATTGAGACACCCTTCGTGGTGTGGCGAGAGGGCAATATATGCTGCAAGATCAGGCGAAGCCCCCAGTGACTTTATTTTTCTGATTTGAGGCCATTCCGGGGCCCGTTTTGGAGGCGGAAGTTCTCCGCAAGCACTGAGAAAAAGGCCCTGTTTTTGCTGTGCGACCACTGCTCTGGAGGTCGGTGAAAAGTTGCCGTAGAAACCGCATCATATGCCTGTGCGCAGAGATATTGGGAGTTACAGAATCATCCTTATTTCCTATTGATGCAAAATCGTCACTAGGAAGTGACTGTGTGGTCAAATACCACTTTCGTCAATTTTGCAAATTTGCCCATATGAGGCAAAAGCTATGTTTTTTGCAGTGACATAATATTTTGCAGTGTTCTGTAATGGCATCTGATTCTCTTTCACGGATTGTCATTGAAAAGATTGACAAGAACAACTTCCAAGCATGGAAATTTAGAATGACGAATTTCGTTATGGGAAAAGGCTATTGGGAGTTCATTACAGGAAATGAAGAAGAACCAATTCTTCCTAATGTTCCCAATCAACAGGAAATGCAAGCATTTAAAGGATGGCGTGAGAGAGCTAGAAAAGTTATGTACTGGCTATCTATCAGTGTTTCAGATTCTATGATTATGCATATTCAGGATGCAAGTACGCCAAAGGAGGCATGGGATACTTGGCAAAAATGTACAGGACAAATACGTAAGCCAAGAAAATGCAGCTCAAGCAGGAGTTGCACAATGTGCAGAGAAAAAATATGAGCATCAATGACTACCACATGAAGGTGAAGAAAATTGCAGATGAACTTGCTTCCTTTGGGTCGCCAGTGGAAGATGATGATCTAGTTTCTATGACCTTGAATGGCCTAGGAAAGGATTATGCACAGTTCCGGACATCCATTGCCGTCCATGAAAAATTTCATAATTTTGAGGAGTTGTTTTCTCTTCTAATTTCTGAAGAACAGAGAAATGGTGGTGCATCTTCTTCAAGAGGAACTTCAAAAGAAACTGTCTTCTACTCAAATGCTAGAAGAGGTAGAGGCAAAGGTAGAGGAGGCCGATCTGGAGACCGTGGTAGAAATTAGAATATGCAGCAAACTCAAGAAAACCATTCCTTTGGAGGAGGACGTGGTAACTCTAGAGGCAGGGGGAGCCAAAGAGGTCGTGGTGGATGGCAGAGAGGCCAAAATGCAAACAGCAATGTTGAATGCTACTATTGTGGTAAAATGGGTCATATGGCTAAAGACTGCTACAAAAAGCAGAATGACATTATGAATGGAAAATTGTAGCAAGGCAATTATGCATCCTCTAGTAGACAGGGTGATGACAGAAATGAGCATTTGTTTATGGTGCAACACATGACCAATTCTATGACAAGTGCAGAAGAAAGTAATGATGTGTGGTATGTTCACTCAGGTGCATCAAACCACATGACAGGTCATGTAGAATGGATGCAGGATGTAAGGAAAATGGAAAGACTAGGATTTGTGGAGACTGGTGATGATACTGCACATCCTATTGTGCAGATTGGTAAAATTCCTTTATCTATGTAGGATGGGAACAAGAAATACTTGTCTGATGTATTTCATGTTCCGAATATCATCAAGAACCTAGTTTCTGTTGGTCAAATGGTTGAGCAGGGCTTGCAGGTCAAATTTAATCCTCATGGATGCTTTGTCGAGGATATGAAAAATAACGGTCGCTTAATAGCAAAAGGAAAGAAGAAGGGTAGGATGTTTACACTGGATGCGGACATGCCTGAATTGAGTGCAGCAATGATTGCACATGGGACCAATGTAGTCGTAGATATTGATATCTGGCATAAACGCATTGGTCATCTTAATGTACAGTGACTTAAATCAATGCAGGCCCAAAATATTGTTGCAGGATTGCCTAAATTCAAGGTTGCAGAAATGCATAAGGTATGTGAAGCCTGTCAATTTGGAAAATAGGCAAGATAACCATTTCCTAGACATGTTCAAGAGAGTAAGAAGCCATTGGAATTAATCCACTGTGATGTGTGGACTACTAAAGCTGCATCTATTGGAGGCTGTAATTATTTTGTCATTTTTATTGATGAGTACAACAGAAAAGTTTGGGTGCATTTTATGAAAAAGAAAAGTGAAGTGTTTGGGCATTTCAAAGCTTTTAAAGCTATGGCTAGAAAAGAAACAGGCGTGCAAATAAAATGCCTAAGGTCAGATGGAGGGGGAGAGTACCTCTGAAATGAGTTTGCAAGGTTCCTGCAAGAGCATGGCATAAAGTAGAAATATTCATGCAGTCATACCCCACAACAAGATGGGCTTGCAAAAAGGAAAAGCAGGCATATTGGAGAGGTATCTTGGGCCATGCTAAATGAAAAAGACCTACCAGATTATTATTGGGCTGAAGCAGTTGCTACAGTAGTTTACATAATGAACAGGACTCCCACTGCAGCAATACATGGCATGACGCCAGAGGAGATGTATACTGGTAGGAAACCATATATTTCTCATTTGAAAATTTTTGGTTACATTGCCTATGTTCATGTCCCAGATGAATTGAGGTCCAAGTTGCTGAGAAGTGCATTTTTATTGGTTATTCTCTGCAGAAAGGGTATAGATGTTATAACCCTTCTACTCGTAAGTTTACAGTGAGCAGAGATGTTGTTTTTTATGAGATGAGCAGCTGGTATAAACTAGTAAATGTGATTGATGATGTAGATGCACAAAATGGTAATGCTGCATAGAATTCACAGCAGCAAACAAAATATTAGTGGACTTGTAGTGTCCTCTAGTAGTAGTTCACATACTTCGCCATGGATAGGCAGATTGAGATCAAGAGAATCTCCTCAAAGCAATGCAGATAGTGGTATGCAGGTATCACAAAAAGAAAAGAGAAGGTAGATCAGCCCATGTTTGATGTGAATGCAGGTCACTCTTATGTGGATGGTGAATCCAGTGGCTCAGAATAGAGCATTGATGATGAGTTGGGTATTCCTTCTGTTGTTACACTTGGAGTAAGGAAGACCAGGGATGTTTTGAGAGCACCTGGAAGTGAGCTTATTTTGTGCAAGTCTACCAGAGTTAGGTATCTTGTGGATAGGCTAAAATATGATGGATTTACAGCCATTCACTATGCCTATATGGTCAAAGTGATACAGGAATCAGAACCCACTTCTTTTGAGCAAGCCATGGGAAAAGAAAAATGGGAGAAAGCCATGGATGAAGAAATGGATTCCTTGGAAGCAAATGCTACATGGGAATTGGTGCCTTTGCCTAAAGACAAGAATGCAATTGGTTGTAAGTGGGTTTATAAGGTGAAGCACAATGCAGATGGTTTTGTGAACAGATACAAGGCAAGATTAGTTACGGGGTATGCACAGACATATGGCATTGATTATGAAGAAACATTCAGTCCGGTTGCAAGGATGGCAACCGTAAGAGCAGTCATTGCTATGGCTGCATCAAAGGGATGGTCTTTACATCAGATGGATGTAAAGAATGCCTTCTTGCATTGTGATTTGCATGAAGAGGTCTTTATGGAGCAGCCACCAGGTTATGTTCATGCTATTCATCCTAAGTTTGTTTGTAGGTTGAAGAAAGCCTTGTATGGCTTGAAGCAAGCACCTAGAGCATGGTTTGACAAGAAAGGAAAATATCTTGTCACTATTGGCTTTTAGATTTCCAAGCTAGATTTCTCACTTTATGTGAGAAAAACAGAGAAAGGTATTATGCTGCTTGTCATTTATGTTGATGATTTGATCATCACAGGTGATAGTGATGAAGATATCCTTCATGTAAAACTGCTATTGAAGTAGAAGTTTGAGATGAAGGACTTGGGAGAGCTGCATTATTTCATGGGCATTGAGGTGATTAGATCACCAAGTGGGATACGGCTCTTGCAGAGGCAGTATGGATTGGACATGCTATCCAAATATGGGATGACAGGTTGTAAGCCTATTTCAATTCCTTTGGAGCAGAATGTGAAGCTGCGCGCAGATGCAAAAGGTGAGCTTTTGGAAGATCCTACTATGTACAGACGCATAGTAGGAAGTTTGATTTATATGACTATTACCAGGCCAAATTTGAGCTATGCTATTGGATTGGTAAGTCAGTTTATGCAGGCCCCAAGGAAACCACATTTGGATGCGACTAGATGCATACTCAGATATGTGAAGTCCACATTGCAGTATGGACTATTTTATGAGGCTCGGGTTCAGATACAGTTGCATGGATACACTGATGCTGATTGGGCTGGTAGTATTTCTAATAGACGATCTACCAGTGGATATGTGTTCTCTTTTGGGAGTGTTGTAGTCACTTGGAGCAGCAAGAAACAGCCTATAGTTACCTTGTCGAGCACAGAGGCTGAGTACAGGGGTGCAGCAATGGCTGCATGTGAGGTAGCTTGGTTGCATAAGCTACTTTATGATATGCATAGATGGACCAATTGTCATTTATTGTGACAACATGAGCAGTATACACTTGGCAAATAACCCAGTCTATCATGCTAGAACAAAGCACATTGAGGTGCATTATCACTATGTGCGGGAGAAGGTTTTACTAGGTCTTATTGATCTAGTTTATGTCAACACAGAGGATCAGGTAGTTGACATATTCACAAAGGCATTGGGCACAAAGAAGATGCACAAGTTCAAAGACGTGCTTGGTGTGTAGGAATTGGGATTGAGCTCAAGGGGGAGTGTTGAGATATCGAGCTTCACTCGTGATATGCCAAGGGTGACCGTTGTGCATTTATGTCATCGACTTGTTAGCTGCAGATGCGGTTGGTACACCACCCATGAATAATAGTTGGATGACAGCTATCCTTATGTACTCTAGTTCGTGGCTCAATTAGTATGCCACCTTAGTTAGCTGAGTTTGGTTTGAGACCCACATATAGGGTTCTTCTATTTCTTTGTACTAGAGTTCTTTTGGCTTTCACAACTAGAAGAGGAAAACTGTTTTCAGCCTCCACCTTTGTGTGTATTCCCCCATTGTGTATGTGAGAAAGCCGCAAGTGAGACTCCTTCCTTCTCTCCCACTATCTTCACAGAAAGAACATCAAAATAAAAAATATTGTTTGAACTTACCACTACAGTGTCATCAGCTTCTATCCCTTCCTCATTTGCAATGTTGATGGAACCAGGTGCTGTGTGATGTTCCATTTGGGAGGTGGACGCTTTCTCCTGACCTGTGTTGGAGGTGGAATCTTCTACATGAGAGGGTTGTGCATCGTATACAGACATGTCTGCATCCCTCATTGAAACGAGCATCATCAAGAGAAAGTCTTCCATTGTTTGGTCTTCAGTACGTAAAACCCTAGGATCTTTGACACTTATGTCAACATCGAGCCCCGATAGGACTTCGAGTGCCTCATCCTCTCATAGTGCAAAAAGAATCTCTATGTCATGGAGGATACCTACTCTTCTCCATCGATGATGAGGGGGGACAAGGACCATAATTCTAAGTCTGGGTCAATAGTCTCCGATGCAGCTTCTTGCTCTACTAGGGGCTCTTGAAGTAGGCTCAATGCTTGAGCTGCTTCCATCTCCTCTATTGGATCATCAAGACTCTTTTTCATGTAGATGTCCGAGTCTAGTCTAGGGACGACTAGATCAGCAGTTCTACCAGAGGGGGTGCTAGACGATGAGGCTTCTTCCTCTAAATTTGCTTCTTGGAGAAGAAAGATGAATGTCATCTCCCATGAAAGGAATTTGGTGCCTGTATTTCCTGTGATCCCTATGTCTAGGATGTGTTGAACTTCGACTGTCCTAAACCCTTTTGTGTAAGGTTGTCACAAAAGCAGGCTAAGTGCTTTACAAACTTGGGTTCCTCTACGAACATATACTTTATGTAATCTATGGGAACCCATCTCTTTGAAGTGTGGTCAAGTGTATAGGAAAAATTTGAGAAATTATCTTGCATGTAAAGCATGTAAAGGATGAGATCTGAGAAGTCATCCTTGGCTTGCATATATGTGCCTAGGACATCTAAAGTCCTATCAAACACTAAAAATATCTCTTCCTCACGATCTACAAATGCAGTTCGTGAGATGAAGTCATGGAACGCAGTTCTAGAATCCATGGCAAATAGCAGTTGATGGAGGGAGTAACTTCTAAGGACGAGAGTTTCTATGGCTCTCTAAATGTGAAAGTGAGAATGTGATGTAAAAAGGGCTCTTACCCCTTTAATATATATCAAAACCCTAAAAATTAAAATTAATAATAAAATCTCCAATTTTTTTGAAAAACATTTACCATGAACTGAAAGGAGAAAACATTAAAAGAAATAACATTTTAATTTAATTGTCCACCATCTTTTGAAGCAATAACTAGGATTTGAAAAACAAAAAATTAAATGTTGCACTAGTCAAACACATTGTTAGCAATCTTCAAAGTTGCAAGAGGAAATTATGAAATTGGCACTATGCATGCACTTCTCCACACGGTGGCTAATCTTACCACCATTTAAGGTAAAGTAGAAGGACTCTGACATGCCATCCTCCATGACCAATAGGTGTTCTCGCACATCCCTTAGAGTCCGTTGTGATGTTACATTCACATTCTTGACATCTCCATCTTCAACATCAATAGACAAACTTACCCCCGTATTGTCTTCATCATTAGAGTTAAGGGGAAGCCACCGGCCATTTGTTTTCTTCCAGTGCCTGTACTGAAAAGCTAAATACAACATTTGGCATGACAAATGGTATCTAATAACCACATTGTCTTTACATGCATGAAATTGAAACACATCACCCTTTTGGTCACCTAACTTGGTTCCCTAATTCATCCCAATTAAAAGAGCATTTTCATCTACACGCTTGCAGGACCACATAGTTTTTGTTCTATGCATATGTATATTCTGAAATAAAGAAGCAAAAATGTGCAGAGGCATAAACCAAGGTAACCTTGCCCATTTGGATCCAAATGTAAACTTCATGGCCATGCCCACATCCTTTGCAATCTTGTCCTTGTACGATTGCAATGTCCTTGAGTCCACATTGCTGCAATCCATGTCTTGAAGTTGTGGTGGTGCAATGGTTTGCAAATGGCCATAGCTTGATGATGTCATTGGAGTGATGTATGTTGCATTATACCAATACACATTCTTCATTCGCAAGGACGCCAACTTCTCCCCGGCATGCATTTGCTTACCTAAATCCTCATGAATCATAGTGAACTTGCCTATGAATGATTCAACTAGTTCCCACTCCTCGAGGTCTGAAGGGAAAACATCTGCCACCATGAACAAGAGCTCTTAGAAACCAAACAAAAAATTTCCAAATGGACTCATTACACTTATAGGTGAAAAAGGTACATAGATAGAAATGCTCACAATGTGATGGTATCCTAGATTGATTGAATGATGGAGGAAGCCGCATATCTTTTCCCACGTAAAATGTTGCACTTTTGCGAGCCATCCTTTCTTCCCAAACTTGAACTTCAAGATGCGCCCGTTGACTCATGATACCATTGACACAGACCTTGGCTGAGGCATTGGTGAGAAAAATTTTGATATAGGAGATGAACAAGGGGCCAAGACCCATATAGAAAAGCATCTAAATGATGAAATCCCACTCCAATCTATCATATGCTTTATCAAAAAGAAAGGAGGCTCCTTGATTTGGACTCCCTAGCATATTCATAGCGCTCCCAAATATTAATGATGGATTCCAATCAGTGTCTGCCCTTTATGAAAGCCTTTTGTTCTGGTTTTATCCACTTATTCATTCTATTTTTGACTCTCAAAGCAAGGGCTTTGGCAAAAATCTTGTAACTGCAATTAAGCATGGTGGCGAGCGGGGTCTCCAATTTCTTAACTCCTCCTTATCCCCCTCTTTAGTAATTAGTTTGATAACTGCCCCATTGATATGAGTAGGCAGATTCCCACTGCTAATACTCTCTTGACATTAAAGAAGGAGATAGAGACCAACAGGGTCCAAAATCTTTTGTAGAATTCAATAGGCAGCCCATCTTCTCCTGGAGTTTTGCCATCTACCATTACCTTGATAGCCTCATAAAGTTCATCAATAGAAAGAGTTTTTTCAAAGCTGAGTACATTGTTCTTTCTAGCAAGCTTACAGAGCTCCCTAGCATTACTCACATCAGCATCAACTTGTATAGTGAAGGATAACAAATTATGAAAGTGGAGATGAATGAGATCTATATTCTCTTCAAAAGAGGAGGCAAGAGAATCGTCTACCTTTTTAATGAGTAGAATGTCTTCATTAGATTTTTTTCTTCTAATAAGCTTGAAGTATTCCTTGGTAGGTCTCTCAACTTTGCTAGCCCACCAATCTCTAAAGTATTGTGACATGAATTTGGGGGTAATAAACTTCACGCACCTCTTCACTTCCTACTGCTTTCGAACTAACTGACAAAGATATTTATAATTGAGAATGGGACATTAGGAAGAAGCTTCAAAAGAGGAGGCAAGAGAATCGTCTACCTTTTTAATGAGTAGAATGTCTTCATTAGATCTTTTTCTTCTAATAAGCTTGAAGTATTCCTTGGTAGGTCTCTCAACTTTGCTAGCCCACCAATCTCTAAAGTATTGTGACATGAATTTGGGGGTAATAAACTTCACGCACCTCTTCACTTCCTACTGCTTTCGAACTAACTGACAAAGATATTTATAATTGAGAATGGGACATTAGGAAGAAGCTTTTATGCCAAGATACCACACCATACTTTCCTCCCTCAGATGAGAATGAAGCTGGTAACATCCCAAGTGATGTTGTAATCAAGCATAGGGAGAAGGAAAGGATCAACAGAGGCCATAATCTATGTGAGTCGGTCTGCATAATCTCAGAGGAAACATTGCACCTCCTTCATAGACACCTTTACACTTAGCTCAAAACACTCTACAAATTGTCATTAGAGACAGAGGCATATAAATTTTAGTAGAGACATGATATCACAAATTCAAGCATAGAAAGAGATGAATCTTAATATGGGCTTTGTGCTAATATAAGTTTCATTGAAAACAGACAGACAGTTGAAGAGATATGGACAGTTTACTAGAAGGGGGTAAAAAAATATCATGAAAACAGACTATCAGACATACTCATAAAATTTTGCAACAGTATCTGATTCAAGATCTATGCACCTATAGACATGCGGCTTAATGAGAGCTTCACGCTGATATATGTTTCATAAGAAACAGAGAAGCAGCCAAAAAGTTATGGATAGTTTACTAGACGGGGGTTAAAACTATCATGAAAACTGACTGTTAGAAACCTCCAAGACTACTCATAGAGAGAGAATAAACTAGAGAGAGATGGACTCAAGAGTCTACATAAGAGAATATCTACAAGAGGGAGAGAAGGCTCATGGAAGAGGCTTGGGGAGACTAGAGCTACAACAACATGAGGCCTAATGGTGGAAGAGATTGATGAACAAGGGAGAGGAGGGCTCCTTTTATAGAGATTTTGTCACCCTCCTTCACCCATTTACAATTGCTGCCTATAGATTCTTTTCCCCATCAATCACATAAGCACGTATGTTACCATCCATGTCCTTTTTGGCTACTCTTGCCATGTGTCCCATCACAAGATGCTCAAGACTCTTAAAATATTGAGAAATTCAAGAGTCTCCCCACATGGAGCCCATAGGGACCCTCTCTTTTCCACATGTCCACATCCTCCTTATTCCACATAGGAATTCTAGAAGGATTCCTCTTGACTTCACACTCCTCCACATGCCTTCCACATGCTTGGCATGTGGCCTCTCTTATATTATTTGAACACATGGACATGAGCCCACCTCTTTATATGACTCACTCTTCCTATTTTCTAAAAAACTCCATAATATCCCATACACAAATAACTCTCACCCCATACCAAGGTATTTATAATTCATACCTATGGTATTTACAATGAGCCATTCCACTCATCCTCTCCATCCCATACAATATCATAGAAAATAGAAATAAGTGAGAGCCACTAGGCTATCACTTGATACTCAAACTCTTATCAAACATATAGAAAAACAATACCAATGCCAAATAAAAATATCAATTTTTGGCATCACATCTTCCCCCCCCCAACAGATCCTCTCTAGTATAGAGAGGGTCTGCTGGCCCTCAAGGTGGTCGAGCATAGAAGAATTTAAGGCGATACTCATTGGTGTGTCTGAGTATCACCATGCCATCAACATCCTCAAGCTGATAGGTTCCATTTGTGAACTTCTTTTTGACTTGATATGGTCCCTCCCATCGACCGATAAACTTTTTGTCTAGCCTCTTGTCCAGACAGTTGTCAAATCTCGTTACCAAATCTCCTTCTGCAATATCTTTTTTCTTGCGTAATTTGGTGTCAAAATGGGCATTGCGCCTTTTTGGAGAAGATTCCAAGTTTTGTAAGGCCTATAATCTGCATTCATCCAAGGCTTCTAGCTGTACCATGCATTGATCATAGGCATCCTTCTATTCTTGCAACAGCTGTGCGAAGACTATGTATCTCCAATTCAATGGGTAAAATGGCTTCTATTCCATACACTAGTTGGAATGGTGTAAACCCAATAGCTAGCTTGTGTGTGGTTTTGTAAGCCCATAAAACTTCTGCCAAGTGCCTATCCCAATGCCTTTTCTTGGTGTCAACAAGCTTTCCCATTAAATTTCACACCAATCCATTTGTTTTCTCAACCAAGCCATTACATTGGGGATAGTATGGCATGGACATGCTATGATTTATCTTTAGCTTATGCACCACATCTTCAATTAGTTCATTTCTAAAAGAGGTTCCTCCATCAGTGAGAATTTCCAAAGGACAACCAAAGCATGAACAAATTTGATCAAAGAGAAATTTTACAACTGTGCTTGCCTTGCTATTGACTGTGGCCTTGGCCTCTGCCCACCGAGTCGCATAATCTGTGGCCACCAATAAATAATGCTTGCCTTGAGATGAGCGAGGGACTGGTCCCACAAAGTCCAACCCCCACCTCTCAAATGGTCCATGTGCTAGAATAGGCGTTAAGGGCCCAGGAATCAACTGTCGCCTTCCAAACTTTTGGCATATTTTACAACTTCGACACCATTCATATACATCCTTATGGGGGCATGGCCAAAAGTAGCTTGCATTAAGAATTCTCCTAGTTGTGCTTGGTGAAGCAAAATGACCAGAGCATTCATGACACATTTCTAGGATTCTCCTAGTCTCCATGGGATGAACCACCCAACGGAGCACCTTGTCTTTTCCCAATTTATAAAGAATGTCATCAACAATAGTATAGGGACAAGCCTTCCTTACCAATCTCTGCTTCTGTTTGTGGAGTTAACCCCCGAGGAAACATGCCTTCTACCACATATTGCTGAACATCTTGCAGTTCTGGCCATCCAGTGTCTACCAAAGAAACCACCCCCCGGTCTTGGACTACAATGGCTTGAGTAGCTAACTCATCTGCCCTTTGATTTTCTTTTCTATTTATATGAACAAACTTGCAAAAATCCCATAGCCTTTTGATTAAGCTCCTTTGAATGAGGATTTATTGTCTTGTAATGCCCTTGCATTTGCTTTATAATAAGCTGAGAATCTCCTCTTACTTCCAATTCTTTAACTTGACTTTGAAGACAACCCTCCAGACCAAGAATCAAAGCATTATACTTAGCTACATTGTTAGTTGTGATACCTGGAAGCTCTTGTCCTCTTGCCCATACTTCTTGACCTTTAGAATTCATCAAGACCATCCCCCTGGCTCCTTGTTGGCATGAAGGACTAAAAGCCCCATAAAAATACAAAACAAAAGCTGTTGGTGGTATATCTCTTTCATCTTTAATGTTCTCCTTACATTTCTTTTCTTCTCCTAGATCCTCCTGTCTTGTGAGCAAATCTGCCATAGTGGACCTAGTGGTATTTTCAGTGACAAAAGAGAAAGAGAACTCTTGAAGCTCTGACAACCATTTTGCAAATCTCCCCCTAGGATTAGGCTTGCGAACTAGATATGCTAATACAGACTAAGAGGTAAGGAAGAAAAATGGTCAAGGTAATAAATAGGAGTGAAACTTTTTGACTGAAAACACCAAAGAGAGAGCTTGCTACTCCATTTCTTCATACCTTATTTCCACATCTGTAAGCTGTCGGCTGGCATAATAGATGGGTTGCATTCTACCTGCCTCTCCTTTTTGTAGCAATACAACACCAACTGAATGCAAAGATACACTTGGATTTACATAAAAGTCTTAAGACCAATCAGGGGGCATCAATATTGGGCCCTTACTCATGGCCTCCTTAAGTTGCTAGAAAGACTCTTGTTGCTCCTCACCCCATTGGAAAGAAACTCCTTTTCTTGTCAACAAGTTCATGGGATGCACTATCTTTGTGAAATCATCACAAAAGCATGATAGTACTTGCTCTTTCCTAGAATTATGCGAACACCAGTGACATTCTCAGGACTTGGCAATGCCATGATTGCTTGCACCTTGTCACGATCCATTTGAAGGCCTTCTTCAAACACAATATGCCCCAACAAGTCTACTTTTGTTTGAGCCAAATGACACTTGCTAGGATTTAGACACCCTTTTGCTTCATCAATCCTAGCTAAGGCCATCTTTAACTTCTCCATGGGATCTATGCACCGAGAATAAATGCAAAAATCATCCAAAAACACCCTTATGAACTTTCCCAAGTAAGGCTCCAAGACTTGACTCATGAACCTTTGAAATTTAGTTGGTGCATTGGTCAACCCAAAAGGCATCACTCTGTAAGCAAAAACTCCCCAAGGTGTGACAAATGATGTTTTCTTTTGATCTTCTTTTAGAATACGAATTCGAAAGTACCCAGAATAACCATCACATATAGAATACATCTCATGCCCTGCTACTTGGTCTAGTATTTCATCTTGGAATGGCAAAGGAAAATGATCCCTTTTAGTACATGCATTCAAAGGATGAAAGTCCACACAAACCTGCCACTTATTTCCTTTCTTTGGTGTGACAACTACAAGAGATATCCATTCTAAATCATCAACAGGAAAGATGAATCCCGCCTCAAGTAGTTGTGTTATCTCTTTCTTTAGTGCCTCAGCTTGGATCACCCCCAATCGCCTTAAGCGTTACACAACTGGCTTTCTTTCTGGCTTCAACTCAATCTTGTGTTCCATAAGAGAGACTGGTCGAACCTGTGGATAGCTTATTGCAAAGAGACATGGAAAATCGTCTAACATATCCAAGTATTGGAGCTTCTCACTACCTGATAGAGAATCACCAAGAAGCTCTTCATTGCATTGGCGTCGTTTAGTGTGCTCCACATCCTCCACATGAAGTGTCTCTATAGGATCTTCTTGCACCACCACCTTGTTCCTTCCTGACTCATCCCGATCAGCACCAAGACAAAGACCAAAGGCCACTCCTTCCATCTCACCCTCTGAGTTGGACTCCTCGGAGCTACACCCTATCTCTTCTTCTTCATCGGTTAAGTCAGAGCTTGAACTCTCTGATTTTGAAGACTCCTCCTTGACAACTTCCTTTTTGCAGCTTCTGATGTTGTAGTGCACCTTCTTATCATTTCCATGCAAAATAAATTCTCTAGTATCCCACTTTTGAACAGCCTTCACCTTGCATAGCCAAGGCCTTCGAAAATCAATGGATAGGCACGTGTACCTAGCTTGGTAGGGATCACCTGAAAAGTAGTTGGCACAAAAATTCCACATACATCCACTTCTAGATTCTTCACAACTCCCAAGGTCTTAACCCTAGTGTTATCAGCCAATTTAATGCGATAAGGAGAGGTAGTACTAGAGTATTTTACATCAGCATCTATCATGGTCTTCTCACTCATGACATTAATCGATGCACCTCCATCAATGTACACATTAGAAATTACTTGACCATCAATGATCACATCAACCACAGGTACATCATCACCAACATCTATATCTACCTTTTGAACAATAGGAATGGTACTTTTCTTCTTTGAGACTCTTGTGCTTGCTAGTTTTCCCCATTCCTTCCGTAGTTTTGGAGACAAAGCAAGTAATTGACCAAAGGTGATATGAGCTTCCTTTTCTTTAAGGTCGGACAACAAGTCATAGCTTCCAATTCCTTGTCCTAAAGGAAAGTCTAACTAGCTAATTCTCCTTCTAGATGCCTTCTTTTTCTTACTACGGTGTTCCTCTTCCTGATGTTCCTCATCTACTTCTTCCTTGCTCTCTTCTTCTTCTTTTGCTCTACCACGCCCCTGTTTAGCCATCATTACCTCTCTTTCCTCATCCCCTGAAGAAGCTTCTAACAAGGATAGTTGTATTTCTTCTTTCTTTCTCAATCTAGGACACTCGTGGCAATAGTGATCTTTTTCATTACATTCATAGCAAGTGACCCCACTCTTATCTCGAGGCCTATCTTCACTCTTTGGTGCTCTAGGTTGTCGTACATTAACCAAATGCAATTTCAAATCAGCAAACTCTGCCATCAATTGGGAGATATTATGATCTAACTCAGAGGACTTTGGTACCTGAGGAGTGCCCATTACCTCCACCTTAGAAGTTGAAGATGTTGAAGACACAAAAGAGGATTTGATCTTTAGAGAAGCTTCTTTCTTGGTCGCAATGCGAATTGCCTCCACATATGTCGTTGGATCTTTACTCATTACTTTTGAGTGAAGACCAGGCTCCAAAGCCATAACAAATTTTCTCATCTTTAAGTGCTCCATTCCTGAGAGACTTTGAGGGGCTGATGATGCAGATGCCACAGCTCGCAAAGCTGCCCTTTCATACTTTGTCCATAAAGTTTCATATCAGATTGCCAACGTAGAGACCAACTCACCCTCTCCTTGATAGAACTGGTCCAACTACAACATCAAAGCATTTGGCGACTCCACTACCCCAAATCTCTGCTTCATTACTGCCACCACTTGGTCCTAGTCCTCCTTGGTAGAGTCCAACGAGGTCTCATGCTAACTCAAGGCTACACCTTCAAGAAAATCAGGCAAAATCTCCACCCGATCCTTCATGGACCATCCAGAAAGCCGGCATCCTCGAACAAAATCTTGAAGATAAGACTCTGAGTCCTCCCCTTGGGTCCCTCGAAACACTAATGAAACACAAAAAGGAAACACCAAGATCCAAATAATATCCAAAACAAGATCCCATAGAGCCTTAGTATACCAAGACCAACTTATTATGCATAACCACTTGTTGAAAACCCTCCATAATGTGATCCTCAACAAAATCTTCAAAAATAAGTGACCAACCAGCACCATGAAAACATTGTGTATACATGCATTTTAGAATAACCCTTCTCACAATAGGAAGTGCACATAAAAGCTTCAAGATATTGTACTCTTCATCATTTGCATAGCAAAACTGTTATAGTCAAAAACTACCCAAAGACTCAACTCTTCTTCACACCAAACTGCCAGTGCATGGAACAATCCCCAATCTATCATTGTGCCTGCTGCCGGCGTTGTCGATTCACCAACATATTCAACAGTGCAAACATAAAGGATATGATCATGGTGACTGTGCGAAGAGCTTGAGCATCACCTTCACAATCTTCAAGTTCTCTTAAATGGGTTGCAATCTCTTCTAACGGAGTTCTTCCAGGCATCTTCTTTATCTCATCAAAACACATGCCTCTTCTAGGCATAACATGCAATCAAGTACACCCGAGACCATTTAGTAAGGTGGGATGAATCCAATACCAAACATACCCGATGTCTCCACCAAAAGATGTGACATGAAACTGGGGGTAATTATCTTCACGCACCTCTTCACTTCCTGCTACTTTCGAACTCACTGACAAAGATATTTATCATTGAGAATGGGACATTAGAAAGAAGCTTTTATGCCAAGATACCACACCATACTTTCCTCCCTCAGATGAGAATGAAGATGGTAACATCCTAAGTGATGTTGTAATCAAGCATAGGGAGAAGGAAAGGATCAGCAGAGGCCATAATTTCAGCGAGCCGATCTGCGCCAAAGAGAAGAGTAATACATTGTTGAAAGAAGATCTTGCGGCTCAACATGACATGAACTGATATATATCAAGGAGTTTGAAGGGGCTGATAAGGTTGGATGGGTAGATTCTGAGGAAACATTGCACCTCCTTCATAGACACCTTTACACTTAGCTCAAAACACTCTACAAACTGTCATTAGACACAAAGGCCTATAACTTTCAATAGAGA
Organism: Dipteris shenzhenensis; assembly: GCF_047967505.1. Classification (NCBI taxonomy): domain Eukaryota; kingdom Viridiplantae; phylum Streptophyta; class Polypodiopsida; order Gleicheniales; family Dipteridaceae; genus Dipteris; species Dipteris shenzhenensis. The sequence continues at coordinate 13,449,374 of NC_141617.1, read as the reverse complement.
CATGATATCAAAGATTCAAGCACACAAAGAGATGCATCTTAATATGGGCTTCGTGCTGATATAAGTTTCATTAAAAACAGACAAACAGTTGAAGAGATATGGACAGTTTATAGGAAGGGGTAAAAACTGTCAGACAAAGAGACTCATAACATTTTGCAGCAGTATCTAATTCAAGATCTAAGCACTAAAGACCTGTGCCTTAAAGAGACTTCGTGCTGATATATGTTTCATAAAAAACAGAGAAGCAGCCAAAAAGTTATGGATAGTTTACTAGACGGGGGTAAAAACTATCATGAAAACTGACTGTTAGACACAGAGACTCATAACTTTTTGCAGCAGTATTTGATTCAAGATCCGATCACAATAAACATGCACTTAAAGAGAGCTTCGTGATGATATAAATTTCATTAAAATCAAACTATTGAGTAGAAAGTTAGGAGCAAAATACTATCAGGGGGTCAAACTATCATGAAAACTGCCCTCCACCCATGCTAATTTCGCCTGAGTAGGATGCTCCCTCAAGACTCCACCTTCATCAATGATCCACCCCTCATAGATTTTGCCTAGAAGAGGGGAATAAGTTTGCATGGTGGCTCAGGAAACAGATGTACCATGTGTGCACAGTGAGCAGTCGAATAGAAAGAACTTTTAAGGCTTTAAAAGAAAGAAAAGGGAAGAGACACTCAAGAGAGAGAGAACCTGAAGTGACCTTCATTACCAATAGAGTGAGAATCCACTCCAACACTATAAACACAAGGGAGAAGAAGAGATTTCATACATACAAGAGGGAGCGGAAGCTCCAAGACTACTCATAGAGAGAGAATAAACTAGAGAGAGATGGACTCAAGAGTCTACATAAGAGAATATCTACAAGAGAGAGAGAAGGCTCATGGAAGAGGCTTGGGGAGACTAGAGCTACAGCAACATGAGGCCTAATGGTGGAAGAGATTGATGAACAAGGGAGAGGAGGACTCCTTTTATAGAGATTTTGTCACCCTCGTTCACCCATTTACAATTGCTGCCTAAGATTCTTTGGCATAATAATGTCCATTCTCTTGGCCCTTATTTTTTATCTAACTTTTCTTGCTTTTCTAAGTAACCTTTGGGCCTATTCCATAGCTATACACCAGGAATCATTGGCTAAGATAGCCTCAGAGAAAGCCATCATCCATATTGTTTTTATCCATTCTTGGACACTTTTAAGGTCAAAGATTTTAGGGTCAGCCTTAAACCACGAGGTGGTCTTTTGTCCTAGGCCAAAGTCACATTTGAGGAGCACAGGCTTGTGGTTAGAGAGAAAAAGAGAAGAGAAGACCTAAGTCTGAAGAAAACTAGAATGACTTACTAGCCCTTGAGAAGCATAAACCCCCAATCCAATCTCTACCTCTTTTCTATTTGACACCAACTTGATTGTTGGACCAAGTAAAAGAACCTTTCATCCCCATGTCAACAAGGATTAGGGTTTCTTTCATATTCTCCCATACAATGAGTTCACTACCTTTGATTACAGTACCTTTTCCAAGCCATTAGTGGAGTTCTCCACCATGTTGAAGTCCCTAGCCACAAAAAACTTGTTGCCCGCATGAAGTAAAGATTCCCAACTCAACTTCTTGTCTTGTATATTGTTAGGGGCATACACTAAAATCACAGTGAAAGTATGACCCTGTAAAGAGCACTTGAGCATAATCCATCTATGTAATGTATCCATTTCAACACTTGAAATTCCATGGGAATAATTAGAAAGTATCCCAACTACCACACCACCCTTTCCCTCCTCATGCTAGTGAAGAACCAGTTTCTTCTATTATCAACAGTTTTAAGTCTATTTTCAAGAGAGGCTCTAGAGACTTTGACCTCTTGTAAGGTAAGAAATGTAGGAGAAGCATTGTTGGCAAGAAGATACCTCTTCTCTTCTACCAGAGTCAGTGGGACCTATGACATTGAGGGAGAGAATGGCTATTGATTTATTTATCATTCTTTCTAGTCCCCTTTTTGGTCCTGGGGTGGGCTATTGACTTGGGAGGAAGAACCTATACCTTGGGAGAGATTTCTCTTACTTTGAACTTGAGTAAAGGTCTTTCCTTGTACCAGAATATACTTTTCACGTAGCAATGACAATGTCTTGGTCATCTTCTAAGTCCTCCTCACTAAGTCTCGAAGAGGTCATCCCATCATCTCTATTGATGTCCTCTTCAAAGTCTTTTGACCAACCTGGCTCTACTTGAGCATCCAAATCCATATTCTAATTTTTTTAAATCCACTCTTCTGTCTCACAATCAGCTTGGGCATCAAAGGTATTTCTTAGCTCTAGAGAGTCATCTATTTTCCCTTTACCTTTGTCCAGAGAGGGTTTGGGCTTTTGGCGGCACCTTCACTTAGAGGAAGGGACTTTTCAATAGTGGCAGGAACCTTGGGAATCCATTTCTTAGTCTGTTTGGGGTTATTATGTGCAACAGGATCATTGGGCTTGGCTTTAGTTCTCCTTTGTGGGAAATTTTTAACTACATCACTTGCTAGTCCATAGAGGAAGCATTAATTTGTGAAGATAGTGGAAGAGAAGGAGGGACTCTCACTTGCGGCTTTCTCACATACACAATGGTGGAATACACACAAAGGTGGAGGCTGAAAACAGTTTTCCTCTTCTTAGTTGTGAAAGCCCAAAGAACTCTAGTACAAAGAAAATAGAAGAACCCTATATGTGGGTCTCAAACCAAACTCATCTAACTAAGGTAGCATACTAACTGAGCCACGAACTAGAGTACATAAGGATAGATGTCATCCAGCTATTATTCATGGGTGGTGTACCAACTGCATCTGCAGCTAACAAGTCGGTGACATAAATGCACAATGGTCACCCTGGCATATCATGAGTGGAGCTTGATATCTCAACACTCCCCCTCGAGCTCAATCCCAATTCCTGCACACCAAGCAGGTCTCTGAACTTGCACAACTTCTCTGTGCCCAATGCCTTTGTGAATATGTCAGCTACCTGATCCTCTGTGCTGACATAAACTAGAACAATAAGACCTAGTAAAACCTTCTTCCGCACATAGTGATAATGCACCTCAATGTGCTTTGTTCTAGCATGATAGACTGGGTTATTTGCCAAGTGTATACTGCTCATGCTGTCACAATAAATGACAACTGGCCCATTTGTATACTGATGCATATCATAAAGTAGCTTATGCAACCAAGCTACCCCACATGTAGCCATTGCTGCACCCCTATACTCAGCCTCTATGCTCGACAAGGCAACTGTAGGATGTTTCTTGCTGCTCCAAGTGACTGCAGCACTCCCAAAAGAGAACACATATCCACTAGTAGGTCGTCTATTAGAAATACTACCAGCCCAATCAGCATCAGTGTATCCATACAACTGTATCTGAACCCCAGTCTCATAAAATAGTCCATACTACAATGTGGACTTCACATGAGTATGCGTCTAGCCACATCCAGATGCAGTTTCCTTGGAGCCAGCATAAATTGACTTACCAATCCAACAGCATAGCTCAAATTTGTCCTGGTAATAGTCATATAAATCAAACTTCCTACTATGCGTCTATACATAGTAGGGTCTTCCAGAAGCTCACCTGCATCTGCACGCAACTTCACATTCTACTCCAAAGGAACTGAAATAGGCTTACAGCCTGTCATCCCATATTTGGACAGCATGTCCAATCCATACTGCCTCTGCAAGAGCCGTATCCCACTTGGTGATCTAATCACCTCAATGCCCATTAAATAATGCAGCTCTCCCAAGGCCTTCATCTCAAACTTCTACTTCAATAGCATTTTCACATGAAGGATATCTTCATCACTATCACCTGTGATGATCAAATCATCAACATAAATGACAAGCAACATAATATCTTTCTCTGTTTTTCTCACATAAAGTGAGAAATCGACCTTGGAAATCTAAAAGCCACTAGTGACAAGATATTGTCCTATCTTGTCAGACCATGCTCTAGGTGCTTGCTTCAAGCCATGCAAGGCTTTCTTCAACCTACAAACAAACTCAGGATGAACAGCATGAACATATCCTGGTGGTTGCTCCATAAAGACCTCTTCTTGCAAATCACCATGCAAGTAGGCATTCTTTACATCCATCTGATGTAAAGATCATCCCTTTGATGCAGCCATACCAATGACTGCTCTTACGGTTTCCATCCTTGCAACCGAACTGAATGTTTCTTCATAATCAATGCCATATGTCTATGCATACCCCTTCACAACTAATCTTACCTTGTATCTGTTCACAGGACTATCTGCATTGTGCTTCACCTTATAAACCCACTTACAGCCAATTGCATTCTTGTCTTTAGGAAAAGGCACCAATTCCCATGTAGCGTTTGCTTCCAAGGCATCCATTTCTTCATCCATGGCTTTCTCCCTTTTTTTTTTTCCCATGTAAATCGATCATATTTTAGCCTATCCATAGGATACCTAGCTCTAGTAGACCTGCACAAAACTCGCACAAAATAGGCTCACTTCCAGTTGCTCTCAAAACATTTATGGTCTTCCTTACGCCAGGTGTAACAAAAGAAGGAATACCCAACTCATCATCAATGCTCTATTCTGAGCCACTGGATTCACCATCCACATAAGAGTGACCTACATTCACATCAAACATGGGCTGACCTATCTTCTCTTTTCCTTTTTGTGATACCTACATTCCACTATCTGCATTGATTTGAGGTGATTCTCCTGATCTCAATCTACCTATCCATGGCAAAGTATGTGAACCACTGCTAGAGGACACTGCAGGTCCACTAATGTTTTGTGATTGCTGTTGTGAATTCTGTGTAGCATTACCATTTGGTGCATCTACATCATCAATCACATTTACTAGTTTATACCAGCTGTTCATCTCATAAAAAACAACATCTCTCCTCACTGTAAACTTACGAGTACAAGGGTTATAGCATCTATACCCTTTCTGCTACAGAGAATAACCAATAAATATGCACTTCTCAGCTTTTGGATCCAACTTTGACCTCAACTCATCTGGCACATGAACATAGGCAATGCAACCAAAAATTTTCAAATGAGAAATATCTGGTTTCCTACCAGTATACATCTCCTCTAGCATCATTGTTGAGAGTTGTGGTGCCATGAGCACATGTAGAGCAAAGGTATGAGTAAAGGGAAAGCTGCCACATGGCATGGAGAAGATATCCCACATGTGAGCAAGCAAATGGATGTAAGTACCCTCACCTATAAAAGGGAGGTTCATTTGAAGGAATATCAATCAAGCACTTTGCACTATCTAAAGATTCTCTTTATGAGTCCAAGCTAATCTATCTTGGATCCTAATTGACTTGAGATACATGTCATGACCACTCTCTTCATCATGTTTCCACATAGGTTCCATCCACCTTAGAGCGCTCCATAGATCCTGAGGCACACATGTTTTGTCATGGTATCAGAGCTTAGGTCTAGTCTCCTAGATTAGTTGTAGGTTGCCTTAGGAGCACACGTTTTCTCTTAGGTTAGTTTTAGTTTTAGTTTTAGATTGAGAGAATTCCATCCATTGAATGAAAATTCCGTTGATTTCTTTGAGATATTTTCGTCATTCCTGAGAATTGTCAAGGAGAGTTATTCATTCCGTTCACTCCAAGTGAGAGAAAGATATGCTTCATTGTGAAGAAGGTAGCTTGAGAGGGAAGATATGTTTATGAGAGAGACAAAGATAGAGACTTTAGAGACAACTTTTAGAGAAAGACAGCCCCTCAAGCTCCAGCTTCAAAGCCATGTATGGGCTGTCACCATCAACAATGAGCAACCTCAATAGGAGAGAGCTCCTTTGCCATAGCTCACCAATAGTTGCGGCACCGGCCAGTCACCTCTAACAGTCTCCCAGCCTCCAAAGAAGGCTTCATAAGCTAGCCTCTCCTTCATACGCGACTTCCATCTGCCATGACATCCCCGCGGCTTATAGCTTGAGCTCTAGTCTCTACAAATGGCACCCGTATGCTCAACAATCAGCAGCTCAAGGGCACCGCTATAGCTTGCGACTAGCCTCCTTCGACCATCCATAAGTGCTAAGTGATCAATTGTTTCAGGCTACCGCCCAAACTAAAGGCATTCCAGCCCAAGAAAGTGACTCGAAAGGCACTCCAATGAGCAGCCCACGTTGCCCAGTGACCTTCTGCTAGCTTCAACGAAGCCCATGCTCCAATGCCATCACCAACAATGCGTCTCACCATGCTGTGCCTTGCCATGACTAGCAGCCCAAGAGAACCTCTACGGCTCACCATGTTGCGCTTGACACGCTCACAGCTCCTCCAATAAAAGTCGGGCTACCAGCCACTGTGCCTTACGATCCTGCACCTCCAAAGCCTTCGCACGCTAGCCAAACTCTGCGTGACTCAGCCAGTAGCAGCACTAGTAGGACTTCAGGCTTCAGCAGTCCTACACTAATGCCTCATGCTCAAACGACGCCGTCCTCGCAATCCACACCACCGGTCACGATGCAGAATCTTCTTTTCACAAAGTTTCCTAAGGTAGAGACACGTGGTAGATAAGCCACTCACCTTGGGTTAGTCTACAAAGGGCCACGTGGTCAAAGCTAACTGTGGTTAGGTTCAGCTGCCTAGGTTAGTTGAACCATGGTAAGATTTGTGTAAACCTTGGGTTAAGCAAGTGGGTTTAAAGGTTGCCACATGGCACAGTGCCACTTAAGCACAGAGCCCCTGCTAAGCACAGTATGGAATTCAGCATGTGAATCCCTGTGCCACATCATCAATGGTCCTCTTCTTCACAAAAGCTTCAACAAGCCATAACTTGCAATCCAGGAAGAATTTGCACACGCTCCAAAAAGGAAAAGTGATCGTCTTTTTGAGCTCTACGCACCTGTCAAGTTAGAATCATTGTATGCAATTAGACATTGCCAATATTGAAAGAAATCAATCGGTAAGACCTTTGCAACAATTGGAAAAGCAAAGCATGAATGCAAACATTGATGTAAAAAGCCAGCCAAAAGCACAAGTGTATGAGGTGACCATAGCCCGAAACATGGCATCCACACACAAAGCATCAAGGCACATGGAAGAACAAAGCATCATGCAGGTAGCTACACCAAACAAGCAAACGAGTAGTCATCAAGCCATGAGCCAAAAGGTGACATCAATGGAATGTATTGAAAAGAAAATACCTTGCCAACCTTGCCTATGTTTTGTAAATGAAACCTGACCACCTGAGAGTAGCTATGAAAGCACCCAGGGGAGGTATTGACATGTAAAAACCACACTTGACCACCTTAAGTAGCAGGCTTGCACTAAGGGGAGGTGATGGAATGTAACTCACATCTGACCACCTTGCAGTAGCCAAAGGATCATGGCACCAAGGGGAGGTGTTGAGAGTTGTGGTGCCATGAGCACATGTAGAGCAAAGGTATGAGTAAAGGGAAAGTTGCCACATGGCATGGAGAAGATATCCCACATGTGAGCAAGCAAATGGATGTAAGTACCCTCACCTATAAAAGGGAGGTTCATTTGAAGGAATATCAATCAAGCACTTTGCACTATCTGAAGATTCTCTTTATGAGTCCAAGCTAATCTATCTTGGATCCTAATTGACTTGAGATACATGTCATGAGCACTCTCTTCATCATGTTTCCACATAGGTTCCATCCACCTTAGAGCGCTCCATAGATCCCGAGGCACACATGTTTTGTCATTCATGCCATGTATTGCTGCAGTGGGAGTCCTGTTCATTATGTAAACTATTGTAGCAACTGCTTCAGCCCAATAATAATCCAGCAGCTCTTTTTCATTTAGCATGGCCCAAGATACCTCTCCAATATGCCCGTTTTTCCTTTCTGTAAGTCCATTTTACTATGGGGTATGACTGCATGAATATTGCTGCTTTATGCCATGCTCCTATAGGAACCTTGTAAACTCATTTGAGAGGTACTCTCCCCCTCCATCTGACCTTAGGCATTTTATTTGCAGGCATGTTTCTTTTTCAACCATAGCTTTAAAGGCTTTGAAATGCCCAAACACTTCACTTTTGTTTTTCATAAAATACACCCAAATTTTTCTGTTTGAGTCATCAATAAAAGTGGCAAAATAATGACAACCTCTAATAGATGCAGCTTTAGTAGTCCACACATCAAAGCGGATTAATTCCAATGGCTTCTTACTCTCTTGAACATGTCTAGGAAATGGTTTCCTTTCCTGTTTTCCAAATTGACAGGCTTGACATACCTTATGCATTTCTACAACCTTGAATTTAGGCAATCCTGCAATAATATTTTGGGCCGCATCCAACGTAAACATCCTACCCTTCTTCTTTCCTTTTTGCTATCAAGCAACCGTTATTTTTCATATCCTCAACAAAGCATTCATGAGGATTAAATCTGATCTGCAAGCCCTGCTCGACCATTTGACCAACAAAATCCAGGTTCTTGGTGATATTCGAGACATGAAATACATCAAACAGGTATTTCTTTTTCCCATCCTGCATAGACAAAGGAATTTTACCAATCTGCACAATAGGATGTGCAGTATCATCACTAGTCTCCACAAATCCTAGTCTTTTCATTTTCCTTGCATCCTGCATCCATTCTGCATGACCTGTCATGTGGTTTGATGCACCTGAGTCAACATACCACACATCATTTCTTTCTTCTACACTTGTCACAGAATGGGTCATGTACTACACGATAAATAGATGCTCATTTCTGTCATCACCCTGTCTACTAGAAGATGCATAATTCCCTTGCTGCAATTTTCCATTAATGATGCCATTCTACTTTTTATAGCATTCTTTAGCCATATGACCCATTTTACCACAGTAGTAGGGACTGGTTTTCTTGAGTTTGCTGCATATTCTTATTTCTACCATGGCCTCCAGATCTGCCGCCTGCTCTACCTCTGCCTCTACCTCTTCGAGCATTTGAGTAGAAGACAGTTTCTTTTGAAGTTCCTCCTGAAGAAGACGCACCACTATTTCTCTGCTCTTCAGAAATTAGAAGAGCAAACAACTCCTCAAAATTAGGAAATCTCCTAGACCATTCAAGGTCACAGAAACTAAATCATCATCTTCCACTGGCGACCCAATGGAAGCAAGTGCATCTACAATTTTCTTCACTTTATGTGGTAGTCATTGATGCTCATATTTTCTCTCTGCACATTGTGCAACTCCTACTTGAGCTGCATTTTCCTGGCTTGCGTATTTGTGCTATACATTTTTGCCAAAGTATCTCATGCCTCCTTTGGCGTACTTGCATCCTGAATCTGTACAATCATAGAATTTGAAATACTGATAGACAGCCAGTACAAAACTTTTCTGGCTCTCTCATGCCATCATTTTAATGCCTGCATTTCTATTGATTGGGAACATTAAGAAGAACTCGTTCTTCTTCATTTCCTGTAATGAACTCCCAATAGCCTTTTCCCATAAGGAAATTCGTCATTCTAAACTTCCATGCTTGGAAGTTCTTCTTGTCAATCCTTTCAATGACAATCTGTGAAAGAGAATCACACGCCATTACAGAACACTGCAAAATATTGTGTCACTACAAAAAAACACAGCTTCTGCCTCATAAGGGCAAATCTGCAA